>NW_027506905.1:750000-785000 GCF_052324685.1 Brachyhypopomus gauderio
GCAAAGCGGTTCTGAAGAGGGTAGTGGTGTAAAGGCAGCACTGCGGTCCCTCCTGACGCTGGTGTCATTACAGTGAAGATCTGTGATCAGCTGCCCCTTATAAGGACGCACCGGCTTTAATGGGTCCGTAGTACAAGACACTTTGGTGTCTGTGTTTCTGTATGCCGGAACTTTCTTGAAGACATTCATTTGTAATTTTACATCTAATAAATTTAATAATAAAATTAATATAGGAATGATGCTCAATGTCCTGGAAACACAGTCTTGAAGATCTCCTCGTAATGTTCAACAAAGTGCACCTCCAGGCCTTCTGTGATGTACTCTGCTAAGTCTGAGAAGTCCTTCTTATTTTCAGCAGGGAGGATAATGCAGTTAACACCAGCTCTCTTTGCCTGTGTAAAGACATGAACAACTATATGAAAATACATGAACAATTAAAATGTATAATAATAACCTATCAATAGCAGATATACTCTCACTGGCCACTTTATTATTAGGTACACCTTGCTAGTCAGCAACAATACTCAGGTAGGCTGTGACATTGACACGATGCTCAATTGGTACTAGAGGGCCCAAAGTGTGAAAGGAAAATATCCCCCACACCATTGCACCACCACCAGCCTGAACCGTTGATACAAGGCAGGATGGTTTCATGCCTTCATGTTGTTGATGCCAAATTCTGACCCTGCCATCTGAATGTCGTAGCAGAAATCGAGACTCATCAGACCAGGCAACATTTTTCCAATCTTCTATTGTGGAATTTTGGTGAACCTGTGAATTGTAGCCTCAGTTTCCTGTTCTTAGCTGACAGGAGTGACACCTGGTGTGGTCTTCTGCTGTAGCCCATCTGTCTCAAGGTTCTACGTGTTGTGTGTTCAGAGATGCTCTTCTGCATGCCTCGGTTGTAACTACTGGTTATTTGAGTTACTGTTGCCGTTCTATCAGATTGAACCAGTCTGGCCATTCTCCTCTGACCTCTGGCATCAACAAGGCATTTGCGCCCACAGAACTGCCACTCTGGATATTTTCTCTTTTTCTGACCATTCTCTGTAAACCCTAGAGATGGTTGTGTGTGAAAATCCCAGTAGATCAGCAGTTTCTGAAATACTCAGACCAGCCTGTCTGGCACCAACAATCATGCCACGTTAAAGTCACTTAAATCACCTTTCTTCCCCATTCTGATGCTCAGTTTGAACTGCAGCAGATCATCTTGGCCATGTCTACATGTCTATATGCATTGAGTTGCTGCCATGTGATTGGCTGATTTGATATTTGCTTTAATGAGCAGTTGGACAGATGTATCTAATAAAGTGGCCGGTGAGTGTAGATATTTTACAACACTAAAATTATGAAGCAAAGCCACTGAAGTATGTCAGAAGTCATCTACATCAACTATATACAGTGGGTGCGTAGAAAATACCAATGTACCTCAACTCCACTCAAAAATCAAACAAACTCACAGCAATGGTTTTCTCCTTGATGCCGCCCACAGGCAGGATCTTCCCAGTCAGGGACACCTCTCCTGTCATGGCCACATTCTGTCGCACTGGTTGGTTTGTGGCCAAGGACAGCAGAGCCGTAACGATGGTACAACCAGCACTCGGTCCGTCTTTCGGGGTTGCACCCTGTCATAAAACAGGAACATTCATGGAAAAGCCGTGTGCAGCGGGCCAGTCTAACGAGTGATGATGGGTAAATCAAATCCATCCATCATCATCATCATCAAAACTTATACGTGTAGTTTCACATACATTTGGAAACCAGCATTAACAATATATTGTTTAGCTCCAGCAACCTATAAGGATGTGACGATCATTAAAAGGAGTTAAAGGGGGAAAGGTTTGTGCTTGTTTTCACTCCATCGTTACCTCAGGCACGTGCAGGTGCAGGTGTGAGCTCACGAGGAAGTCGTTCTCCGGCTGATGCTTCATGAGGAAAGAGCGGGCGAACGTGTAGGCGATCTTGGCGCTCTCCTTCATCACGTCTCCCAGCTGCCCCGTGACCTCCAGGGAGCCCTCGGCTGGGCCATCTTTCCCCTGCGAGCCCCTCGGACGCCTCAGAGACGTCTCGATGAACAGGGTGGAGCCACCTGAGGAGAGAGGGGAGGACCGGTGAGGGACGAGGTGATCGTGGCTCAGTTCTGCCTGGTTAGGGTTAAATAATTCAATAAAACTACAGCACGTTATTTAACGTAAGTGACATTCACAAATTAATAATAAGCACCACTAATAATAGTGTTAAAAGTATTACTTTGTGCTCACAAAAGGTTTAGTACCTTACATTCCACATATATTGGGGGTAATTCCATCAGACCAAGAATCACCATAATTGTCTACCATTTAATCATGTTGTCTGAATATTTTGTTAACATATTGAGACCTATTAGTAAAAGATTACACTTGTGTATGAGGAAACTAGTCATTCGACTCTGGTACACCTCTTCACTGGGGCATTTCTTCTATCCTCTTACCCATAGCTGTCCATGCAAGGCCCATGACCACCCCAGGTGGCGTGACATCATACATGCGGTCCACTGTGAAGAGGGGTTTGCCCACGTAGTCCTGCAGGTTCTCGGCTGTTATGTTTACTGACGTCTCCTCAGTGCTGACGATGCGGAACGCTGCCTTACGGAACACCTGCCAGATCCCAAGAATGTGAAGAGCGCAAAAACAGAATTACAGTTAGGACAACCAAAAACATCTCAAAGAAATAAAGGGGAAAGTCATATTTAATTAGCTCAAGCTGCGTACCAACCATGCAAGACAAGTTGATAAGATTACTCAAAATAAGTAACGCAGCTGCATATGTTAATGGATCATCACAAACACTTTTCGTGTATATATGCTCTTATTCTCTTAGTATTTTTTGTAGTGTGGGCCAACAGAACAGTACTGACCTTCTCCACCTGCTTCTGGAGGTTTCTGACCCCACTCTCCCTGCAGTACTGTCTGATGAGAACATTTAGGGCCTCAGTGGAGATGGTGGTCTTGAGCTCATCCAAACCACAGAGGGTTCGCAACTGGGGCACCAGGTACCTCTGCAGAGAGGGACATTACTAACCAGGCTGGTGCCAATGTGGCATGGTACTAAAAGAGTTTATGAGCCATATGAAGGGGTTGTTACCTCCGCAATGGCCAGCTTCTCCTGAGCTACATAACCAGACACATTAATCATTTCCATTCGGTCTCTCAAAGGTTCTGGAATAGTGTCAGTAACATTGGCAGTACAAATAAAGAGAACCTGGGGAGAAACCACAGAAGACCATGGAATAATGGAACCGAAAGTCTTCTAACGAACGTAAATTAGAGACTGGTGTACTGAAAGTAACCCTGCCAGAATACCTTGGACAGGTCCACAGGCACGTCCAGATAGTGGTCCAGGAAATTTGCATTCTGTTCTGGATCCAAAAGTTCCAGAAGAGCAGAAGATGGATCACCTTGGTAACCCCGTCCTATCTTATCCACCTGTTTTGGGGAGGGGTTATAAAAAGGGTCATGAATTGTAACATGGACTGATAAAGTAGAGCCAAAGTCACAGCTGTGAGCCCTCGGCGTCTGAAACCCGCCTCGTCGATGAGAACCAGTGGGTTCTCCGTCTTCGTCTTCTTCAGACACTGAATAATTTTTCCAGGCATCGCTCCAACATAAGTCCTCCTACAGGGAACAAAAGCCATATGAGGAGTTCCCACTATTAAGCAAGCCTGTGCTCAGTAACTGGTCAGTTACACAGTAATCACCTGTGACCCTTGATTTCAGCCACATCCGTCATCCCGCCCACGCTGAAGCGGAAGTACTCGCGGTTGAGCGCCCTGGCGATGGAGCGGGCGATGGAGGTCTTCCCCACGCCGGGTGGCCCGTAGAAACACAGGATCTTCCCCTGCGTGCTTCCTTTCAGCTGGCTGACGGCTATGAACTCCTGCGGGGAAACAACGCTGGCTGAACCAGGGCAGGTTCCTCACGACGACTCCCCAACAGCTTCGCTGCTGCGCTGAACTCCACAGAAAGGAAGCACGCTTCATTAACCGGCTTACGAGAATGCGCTTCTTCACGTCTTCCATCCCATAATGATCCTCCTCCAGGACCTCTCTGGCTCGAGACAGCTCCAGGTTCTCCGTACTGTTGGTGCCCCATGGCATGGAGGTCAACCAGTCTAGGTAGTTCCTCGTCACGCTGGACAAAACAAAAGAAACGATTAAGGCCAGGACAAATTAGTAATACCATCTGTAAATAAATAAATGAATAAAACTCACTTGAACTCTGACGAGTGGTTGTCCAGCAGACCCAGTTTGTTGAGCTCCTCGTTGATGACCTCCATGACGTGGTCGGGCACCGTTCGTTCCTTCAGCCTCTCGCGGAACTTCTCCTCTATGGCATCCTTGTCCTCCTTCTCCAGCCCCAGCTCCTTCTTGATGATCTTCAGCTGCTCCTGCAGCAGATACTTCCTGTGGGTTTGTTTGATCTTCTCCTCCACCTACAGGGACGTGACATGTGCCATTGAAACCAGTCAGATAATTCCACCAATTGTTATTGCAATTAACCATGACAATACGCTTTTAACATCAGTGCTTCTTGATTTCTTGACCAACTGCTTTTCTCTTTAAATGTCATTTTTTGGTAAAAGAAAAAACACTGGATATTAGATTACAAAATGAAAGTATGCTGACGCGTGTCCAGTCCAGTCTCCAGCAATCTTTAGATAAAAGAAACATTCCAGCACCCCGTGCTGAGTGGAGTAAACCTCCTTATATGGATCAATCCCAATACGGATTACTATGAGCCCTAATCCTGTGACCAGGCTGAGCGGCGTAATCTGACGTACTCACCTCCCTGCCAAGACGCTGCTGTAGTTTACTCAGTTCAAATTCCTTCTTCAGCAGGGAGAGGGCCTTGTACAGTCGCTTGGGTATCTGAAAGGCCAACGCACATGTCAAACATCTTCAGGGTTGCGGAGGAAGTCAGTAGGCTCTTTGCTCGGGAACTTACGTTGGTTTCTTCCAGAACGTCCTGTAGTTCGTGCGACTCTGCCCCAGTTAGAGCGGCCCCCATGTCACTCAGGTAGATGGGATTGTCCACTACTCTCTGTCCAGCCTGCATCATTTGCAGAACAGATTCCCTGTAGACAGAAACAAGATATGCAATACACACACTAACACCGTTTTCCTATAGCAAATGCTAGAAATATCACAGCACCTGGACTCGGTATAATATTCAGCACTTGAATGTGCAGTCGACACCTGATTCAATTTTTCAATATTTTAATTTCATTTTTTTTAAAGTATTTCAAATTAAAAGTGCCAAAACAACAACAGAATATTGTGTGTATTTAACCAAGTAGGGTATTATTGCCAATAGGATAAATGTCCAACGTTACCTGTAGAGAGGGTTCAAAGCGATGATGTCACGGATGGTTTTAACAATCTCTGCGGTGAGGGCCTGCATGAAGACGAGAGGCCAGTCATACCAAAGCTAAATGGACCAAGACGTCATACTGTACAAATTCAATACGGGCCCTGCAGCAGGGGGTGCGCACCTTGACCTCCTCGGTCACCTGGAACTCTTCGTGTATGACATTGTCGACCTCCACCATGAGAACTGAGCTGGGGGTGGGCAGAGGCTCCGCCTCCGCCGTAAGCTCCGCCTCCTGCACCCTCTCTGCCATGGCGGCAGCTAGCGAGGACGGGTCCTTGTGCGTGCGCTTCAGCTTCCGCCGGGGGGCCTTGACCTCCTCCCCCCTGGCCTCCCCCCCCCTGGCCTCCCCCCCCCTGGCCTGCTCCCCCCTGGCCTGCTCCCCCTCGTACTCCAGAGCTGCCTCCTCTGCCTCCACATCCAGCTGCTTGGTAATCCGAATTCTACACAGACATGAGGGAATGTTATTATTATTATTATTCCCTACCTAAGGTGCATTTGGAGATAGTTCCAAGAAACTTGGAGAACATCTTCAAGAGCGTATGTTTCTTTCATGAGTTGATTCTGTGCAAGTCAGACTTGTTACCTTCTGTGTCCCATCACTATCATACGGAGTTTGTCACCGAGGTCTTGCATCTCGTGGATCTGAACAAATGTCCCCGTGTTGTAGATTGCATCCAAATTCTCCACCACATCGGACTCTTCGCTGAGAAGGGACAGGAAAAGGGGTGTGACCAAATGGGGGGAGTGGCCAAAAGAGCATCAGTTAAACCACACATCAACCCAGTAACCTTACATGCCCCTTTATCTCACTGATTCTTACTTATCGTCCTTCTTCAGAAAAACACCAGCGTAGGGCTGAGCCAGGCGAACTTTTCTCCTCAGTAGATCCATAAGATACTTATTCTTCACCTGTAGATAGTGTATATAATATTTTTTTATATTCCCAAGTATGTGCATTTTACTTCATCAACTGTTTAGTTTCTGAATATGTAGCTGTGTGAAGGATTTCTTCCCCCAGAGGTCCACACTGCTGAAAGAATATGCACATTTTCTGCTATAATACAAAAAAATTAATATAGTATACCAAGATTATGGGGGATGGGACAATTTAGCAGACAAACGGTGTTCAGCAAATGATGAACCACCCAGTTAGAACTTGAACCACCATGGCAAATATGTTCATTGTGAATGTACCAAAATAAAACATAGTTATACAATTACACTATTTATATTCAGCTCAAATAACTGCATACACTTTGCAATTAAAACAACAAAGCTAAATAGATAAAACAGTAAATAAAGGAATGGCCATGCCACCACTCAAATACACGCCAGCTACATTCGTATGACATTAATTCAATTTCAGATCTGGAGATGTGTTCATGACTTTCTTAGCTAACTAACTGTAGTTTATCTGTGTGGTTACCTCAATGATCTTGATGAAACGTGGAAAAACTGGATTTCTGGTCACAGCAATAAGTGGGACGTTAGGAAACACCTCAGGGACCATCATGGGAGTCAAAGCGGTCATCTGCGGGGGGACGTAGGCGCCTCCATCTCCTCCATCTGCTCCATCTCCAGCAGAACCTGCACCTTCAGACCCGTCCTCTCCCGACCCGCCGCTGGTCCTGTTACCAAACATATACCTCCTCTGGTCACAACTCATGACCGACCCGGGGGAGGACGCCCCGGAGACCCGTGTCCACCGTGTCCATGTCCTGAGGTCCGTCTGCCGGTCCGATCTGAGCGTCACGGTACCAGAACTGCCACCAGAACTGCCAGAACCACACGAATACGAGCGGCTTGCGAAAAATCCGGCCCGGCCGAGGGCCCCGCGGGGGAGGAAGCCGTTAGTGTGTGCAGCGACCGTCCCAGCGCAGGTCCTAGCGACACCGGTCCCGGTCCGACACGCGCGCCTGTACGCGACCCACACCCTCACGTACGCCGCCATGTTGATCTGGAGACTTCTGCGCCCCGCTCCCAACTTCCGTCCATCTTTGATGACGACACTCTGTTTACACATACCAGGAGGGAAATACATTATACATATAACCACATTTTCCCCTCGTAACGCGTTTCAGACGCGTTGTGATTTATGCCGAACTAATATTAAAAGCTAATATTTGCTCGAGACACCCCAGCGGTGTTGGAGGTAGAAGGGGGCTGACGTCTGAATCCTGCGCCGCAGGAACACGCACGCGCTGCCTGCACGAGCCCCGCACGAGCGCCGAACTTCACGCTGAACGTGTCGCCTGAACAAACTATACAGAAAATATGGGCAAAAAACTCAAAGTTGGAAAGACCCGAAAAGACAAATTTTATCATTTGGCAAAGGAAACGGGTAAGCTGGTGAAAACCGAGACACACTGAGAAACTGTGTTTTACCGCTGTAAGGTGAACGGTAGATGGCTAACGAGGTTAGCTCACTAGCTAGCAGTGAAGATGGATCAACCACCAATATTTGGTTTTCTGACAACAAGTTCGCCATAAAACTGGCAAGTATGGAGTACTTATAGAGTATTTATAGAGTACTTATAGAGGTACATGGAGTACTTATAGAGGTACATGGAGTACTTATAGAGGTACATGGAGTACTTATAGAGGTACATGGAGTACTTATAGGTACATGGAGTACTTATAGGTACATGGAGTACTTATAGGTACATGGAGTACTTGTAGAGGTACGTGGAGGACTTAGAGGTACATGGAGTACTTGTAGAGGTATGTGGGGTACTTGTAGAGGTACGTGGGGTACTTGTAGAGGTACGTGGAGTACTTGTAGAGGTACGTGGGGTACTTGTAGAGGTACGTGGGGTACTTGTAGAGGTACGTGGGGTACTTGTAGAGGTACGTGGAGTACTTGTAGAGGTACTTTAGAAACATATCTGGGTATGTTTTCGGTTGGTGAACTACACGTTTACTATATGTTAATGTAGCTAACTGGTCATGAAAAATAAGATATCGCTACGTAGCTGGTCATCACTAGCTACCTTTAACTTGGTTTCATCATTCACCTGTCAAAATAAAAGTCTCGCTAATTACATTAAAGCATCAAAGTATCGATTTAATGACGGACTACTTTAGCCAGTCTTCTACTGAACAGTTTGAAATGGTATACATGTCCAGTGATTCATTTGATTCTTTAAGGGTGTGTTTACAGCAATTGAATATTGGTCTTATTTACTCTTTTTTAGGCTATAGATCCCGATCATCTTTTAAGCTCATTCAGCTCAATCGTAAATTCCAGTTTCTGCAGAAAGCCAGGGCTCTGGTGGACCTTTGTGCAGCTCCAGGGGGATGGTGAGTTGTTAGATCTGTCAGGTGTAAGAAGTGAAGCACGAGTGCAGTTCAATTCCAAAATACACCAATGCTGTCTGACGTGATCATTTACTTGCTTGTTGTTTGACCATCACACAGGCTGCAGGTTGCGTCCAAGTTTATGCCCGTGTCCAGTCTCATCATTGGTGAGTGTAAACTACATTAAAGCAGAGTTGTAATTCAGTCACCAAGATGTTTGCCAACATATTGTTGTCTTACCTCCCATGTTCTCATGAGCAGGTGTGGACCTGGTCCCCATCAGACCCATCCCCAATGTAATCACACTGCAGGAGGACATCACAACAGAAAAATGCAAACAGGTGGGCGTGGCATCTGGTACCTGCCACCTCCCACTGCCTTACTAGGTTTTTCACTGGATCGAATTTTTGATTGACATGTCTCTACCCAATAGGCTCTCAGGAAAGAGCTGCAGACATGGAAAGCGGATGTGGTGCTCAACGATGGAGCGCCCAACGTGGGAGCCAACTGGCAGCACGACGCCTTCTCTCAGGGTACCAAGGACCCGCCAAGGAGTTTGGGTTTTAGTCGGGTTATGGAGATGGGGCTTTATTTGTGGTTCTGTTTTGGGGAATCATGTTTTGGTTTCGGTTCTGTTCCTCAGCTCACCTCACCCTCATGGCACTGAAGCTCGCTTGCGAGTTTCTCTTGAAAGGTGGAACTTTTGTCACAAAAGTCTTTCGCTCCAAGGACTACCAGCCCCTGATGTGGATCTTCCAGCAGTTCTTCAAAAAGGTCCAAGCCACCAAGCCCCAGGCCTCCCGTAATGAGTCTGCCGAGATCTTTGTCGTCTGCCAGGGTACAGTTACTGTCCTTTTGTTACGTCTCTTAAATACCCGCCTCTTGCCTACATTTGTGACAACACGCAACATTTTCCACCGCAGGGTTTCTGGCTCCAGACAAAATCGATAACAAATTCTTTGACCCCAAGCACGCCTTCAAGGAGGTAGAAGTTCAAGTGAAGACCGTGAGGGAGCTGGTCACATCAAAGAAGCCCAGAGTGAGTGTCTGCACTGGGAGTACACGGGGAGAGAATGGCCTGAAGCCGTTTTACTGACCCCCGTGTGTGCATGTGTGTTCAACAGGCAGAAGGCTACGATGATGGTGACCTGACACTGTATCACACTTTCTCGGTCACTGAGTTTTTACGGGCAGAGAATCCAGTGGACTTCTTGAGCAAAGCCAATGAGGTATAGAAATTAAAACCGGTGAGGTATAGAAATCAAAATGTCTGTTCCGTTTTGCTTCTGTAGCTCAGGTTGTAGAGTAAGGTGCTGGCTACAAGGTCTTGGCTTAGACTCTCAGAGTCACACGCACTGTTACTAAAATGCGTGGCAGTCTGAATCAGAGTGTCTGCCACGTGCTGACGAAGTAAATCACTTTTAAGCACACCTCATTCATTTAACACTTCAGAGTTCTTTGCATAATTTGTACAAATGAATCATTCAACAGATCAGAGAGGGAAAAGGCACTATTTTTATTAGACAATACTAATCCATTTATAGTAAGAATGTTGCTTGAGTAGATGTGTGTAATTTACAAACTATGTAATGTTCTGTATGAACAACAGAATCAAATTCTCTTTGGCTGTTGTAGATCACCTTTGACAGCCCTGAGCTGGAGTCCCACACAGCGACCTCAGCTGAGGTTAAAGAATGCTGCAGAGATATCAAGGTTCTTGGGAGGAAGGAACTCCGGTGAGTCTTCAGGAGACGGGGCTGAAGTTCTGTGTACTGTCTCAATTTCTGTGACATTGGATGTAAAGTTTCTTCCTCCGCTTTGGTCTTTAGTCTGTTGCTGTCATGGAGATCAAAGCTGAGGAGGTTTGTGGCCAGGAAACTGAAGCAGGATACCAAGCAGTTTGACCAACAAATCAGGTCAGTGTCTAGAAACGTGGGCTGCGTCCGAAATGGCATAATTAAACAACAGCTTAAATTCAGCACACTCCACGTGTAGAGCAGGAGACCCTCCGAATACATGAGCGTGTGGGACGGAGCGATGGTGGCTCTCTCGAACACAGCAGGCAGTGAGGGTGCATGTCTCTTGGTTCAGTCTTAGCTCAAGTGAGGATGAGAGTGACACTGAGAAGAGAAGCAAGAGCAAAGAAACAAAACAGAAGGAGAAGGAGGAAGACGATGATGGTGACGACGAGGAAGAGGAGATGGAGATGAAGTTGGCCGAGTTGAAAGCGAAAGAGATTGCAGAACTAAAACGGTATTTAAAAAAATGAACACCACAATAAAGGTGTTTTTTGTTCTTTTATTTATGAGTTTATGTTGTTTATTTATTTAAATTGTGTACCCAACTTGTTTACACTTAGCATGAAGTGACGGGCTCCGATTCTCACTTATTGGTTGATTCTGATCCTGTTTTTCTCCTCGTTTACACGCAGTAAGAAGAAGAAGCTGTTGAAGGAGCGGCGGAAGCAGAGAGAGAGGGTGGAGTTGAAGATGGACCTGCCCGCCGTCTCCATCGCTGACCCTGGAGACTCCAACATGTTCTCCCTCACCGCCATCAAGAAAGCCAAGGTACCGTCTGCCAGGAGGTTCTGCTAATCGTACGCTCAGAGACTCGAAGTTCGGACGTTAGGAAGATGGAGCGCAGTGATAGTGCTGCTGTTGCCTGGGTGAAGTTCTGTAACCAAGGTAACCCCACTCTGCAGGCCCTGGATGCGGTAACCATGGGCGATATGAAGGGAGCAGACGCAATGGTGGAGGACGGGGGCGAGGAGGACGTCCACATCTCGGAGTCGGAGAGTGACAACGTCTCCCTGGCGTCGGACCTGGACCAGGACGACCTGGAAGAGATCGAGGAGAACATGAAACAGCTGAAGAAGAAGATGCCTAAGAAAAAGTGCGTAACACACACACACACACACACACACACACACCATGGCTCTGCATTGTCTTTATGTGCACCTGTTCCGTTCATCGTTCATCTCAGCTCCACCTCACCTGCTGTGTTGTTGTAGTGTTAGTCTGGCTTCAGGCCGTATGGGTTTACCAAGCGGAGCATAAACGTGTTCACACCTGTGTTCCTCCAGGGTGTCCTTCACTGTGGAGGAAGAGGAGGAGGAGGAGGAGGGGCAGAGGAACAACCTGCTCGTGGACCTGGAGGGCAAAGAGGAGAAGAGGGAGCAGGAGACCAGCATGTGGTTCAGCAAGGTGTGTGTGTGTGTGTGTGTGTGTGTGTGTGTGTATGTTGGGGTTCTCCTAGTCTCCTCACATTGATTTTGTGGTGTGTGGTTGTGTGTGTGTGTGTGTGTGTGTGTGTGTGTTGGTGAACTCAGGATGTCTTTGCTGAGTTGGACCTGGATGGACATGGAGACGCAGCGAGGGAACTACAGCAGAGCCATTGGCTGCACAACAAACACGCTGCAGGTCTGTGTGTGTGTGTGTGTGTGTGTGTGTGTGTGTGTGTGTGTGTGGGTGTGGGTGTGGGTGTCTGTGTGTGTGAATGTCTGTGTCTGTCTGTGTGTGTTGGTTTACTCAAAAATGTTTTATTTCAGGTAAAGGCAAAAAGAGGAAGCCTGAGGAGAATGAGGAGGCGGAGCCTGCTGAGGAAGAGGAAGAGGCCACACCTTCACAGAAAGCAGAAGGACCAGAAAAAGATGAAGAAGACAGTGATGATGACACTGATGATGACAGCAGTGATGATGAAGGGTAATATACAGTTGTCACATATATACGTTTATTTTATGTCATTGTCCTTCACATCATTCGTGCTTTTAAAATACACTTTAATGCTTCTGATGGTGACTGGCTATATTAACTGACCGAAAAATACAGAACAACATGGATCATTAATCATTGTGCATTTTCAATGTAACGGGTACCTTTTGCTTTTGGCTTGTGTGCAGTGAAATAGCGAAGATGAAGGGGAAGATGAAGGGATCTGGAGACGTCCCCGAGGAGGACGAAGACTTCCAAGTAGTTCCTGTTGAGAGCACGAGTGGGTATCACGGCCACCGGCGCCCTGTGGCGTAGCCCTGTTCATGTCACCTGTCACATGACGAGTGGGTATCACGGCCACCGGCGCCCTGTGGCGTAGCCCTGTTCATGTCACCTGTCACATGATGGAGAACTGCACATTCAGCCACAAGGGGGCAGTCTGCTAAATGAGAAGGGCAGATCAACAGTGTGTTCAGTACTGGTTCATGACAGACGGGCCTTAGCTCCAGTAGCTCACTGGTACACGTTTCCTGTGTGTGTGTGTGTGTGGGTGTGTGTGTGGGTGTGTGTGTGGGTGTGTGTGTGTGGGGGTGTGTGGGTGGGTGTGTGTGTGTGTGTGTGGGTGTGTGTGTGTGGGTGTGTGTGTGTGTGTGTGTTTGGGCTGTTCCGTCTCGGTAGCAGTCAGTACAGGTGGGTGAACCTGCGTGTTGTTTTGCCCAGGTAAGCGTGCCCGGATCCTGGACGCTGAAGGCCTGGCCCTTGGTGCTCAGATCGCCACGTCGAAGAAGAGACGCAGGGACCTGGTGGACAACTCCTTCCACAGGTGGGGCGCCTCCGTGGGCTTCTCCACGCACGGCTCGGCCGGTGGTGAGCGGGGCTGACGGGGCTGACGGGGCTGTTCTCTCACCCTCCCCTGGCAGGTTCTCCCACTCGGAGGACGTAGGCGAGGTTCCGGCCTGGTTGGTGGATGACGAGCGGAAGCACAGGAAGAAGCCGGTCCCCGTCACGCGGGACATGGTGGAGGAGTACAAGCAGAAGTGGAGGGAGATAAACGCCCGGCCCATCAAGAGACTGGCAGAGGCCAAAGCTCGCAAGAAGAGGAGGGTGAGAGAGAGGGAGGGGGAGATAAAGGGAGGGAGGGAGGGAGGGAGAGGGTTGTGTAAGATCGAAAGAGGAGTAGAGCAAACAGAGGAGAATGTGACAGCGTGGAGCAGTCATGTGACCATCGGTGCACCATGTTGTAGATGCTGAAGAAGATGGAGCAGGCGAAGAAGAAGGCTGAAGCAGTCGTCAACACGGCCGACATCTCTGAGAGGGAGAAGATGGCGCAGCTCAAAAGGTCAGCTGTTACGTTAGCGCTGACCGTCACCCACACGCTCAGTCATGTCCTCCACCCCTGTGACCCATTACCTCATTACCACTCACTCACACTACCTCGTTACCTCTGACTCACTCACACTACCTCGTTACCTCTGACTCACTCACACTACCTCGTTACTCACTCACTCACACTACCTCGTTACTCACTCACACTACCTCGTTACTCACTCACACTACCTCGTTACTCACTCACACTACCTTGTTACCTCGTTACTCACACTACCTCATCACCTGACTCACTCACACTACCTCGTTACCCACTCACACTACCTCGTTACCTCTGACTCGTTCACACTACCTCGTTACCTCTGACTCGCGCACACTACCTCGTTACTCACTCACACTACCTCGTTACCTCGTTACTCACTCACACTACCTCGTTACCTCGTTACTCGCTCACACTACCTCGTCACCTCTGACTCGCTCACACTACCTCGTTACCTCAGACTCACTCACACTACCTCGTTACTCACTCACACTACCTCGTTACCTCGTTACTCACTCACACTACCTCGTTACCTCGTTACTCGCTCACACTACCTCGTCACCTCTGACTCGCTCACACTACCTCGTTACCTCTGACTCACTCACACTACCTCGTTACTCACTCACACTACCTCGTTACCTCGTTACTCACTCACACTACCTCGTTACTCACTCACACTACCTCGTTACCTCGTTACTCACTCACACTACCTCGTTACCTCGTTACTCACTCAAACTACCTCGTCACCTCTGACTCGCTCACACTACCTCGTTACCTCTGACTCACTCACACTACCTCGTTACTCACTCACACTACCTCGTTACCTCGTTACTCACTCACACTACCTCGTTACTCACTCACACTACCTCGTTACCTCTGACTCACTCATATTACCTCATCACTCTGACTCACTCGCACTACCTCGTCACCTCTGACTCACATTTCCTGTCACTCTCACTTGTTGTCTGGTTCTGTCCCTGGTGGCGTGTTGAAGTGCTCCTCCTTCACTCTTCCTCTCTTCTCCCTCTCTTCTCCTTCACTCTCCCTCTCTTCTCCCTCTCTTCTCCTTCACTCTTCCTCTCTTCTCCCTCTCTTCTTCCTCCAGCATCTACAAGAAGGCCGGTGTGGGGAAGGAGAAGAGGGAAGTCACCTACGTGGTGGCCAAAAAGGGGGCGGGGCGTAAAGTGGCACGCCCACCGGGCGTGAAGGGCCTCTTCCGCGTCGTGGACGGGAGGATGAAGAAGGACCTTCGAGGAGGACAGAGGAAGGACCAGAGCGGCAAGGGCAAAGGGGGCAAGAGAGGCGGCAAGGGGGGCAAGGGAGGCGGCAAGGGGGCGAAAATGGGCAAGGGGGCAAAAATGGGCAAGGGTCGTTCGAACAGGAAGTGAAAACACTCTCTGTTTCCTGCCCCTCAGCTGGGACTGCTGTTAACAGGCTGTGCTGCCCCCTGGTGTGTGGCGGCCGTCATTACACACTCACCTGTTGTTTACAGCCTCTTGTGCTCAGGATGCACTCACCTGTAGGACTTGTGGACTGCTGTATTTGATAAAGCCTGTCGTGATGGCAGCTATCACCCATTAATGCTGATCTGAGATCAGTTTTGCCCTTTTCTTTTCTAATGACCATGTGTTCCTCAGTCCCGATACTGACGTATACCAGCGTTGTTTTTATTCCCCTCCTGTTAACACGTGTGACCTCAGCTCATGACCAGATGCTTTATGACGTTTCAAACTTGGTGGGCAGGGCTGACCCGACCCGACCCTCGGGTCTGCAGCAGGAGCCCCAGCCGTACGAATGAAGTGTTGGTCCCGCATCTGGCTACAGGTTTCCACTCTTGTAAACCTTCTTCAGGGTGACTGGGTGCTGTACATTATGAAGACTGATGTACACAGTTGTCTTGTGAGTGAGTGAAATACAGACGCTTTCTTCAAGCCTCCTAATTGGAGTGCTTAAGTATTGTGTAATAAAAATGTGCTTCAGATTGTGAAGCTGAAGGTCGTTTTTGAACTGTGCATTTCCACAGTATTAGTGAAAGTCTTAATAAAAAAAAAACGATCATATAATTTCACCCCAGTTGTGTGTTTACATTTGATTCTACTCCTCAATCAGGATTTGCTAAACATGTTGTATACACATTAGTTTGTCCATCACGGGTGCGTCCCTGGAAGGGTGGAAGGGTGGAGGAGACATAGGGTGAGGGGGTGGGTAGGGGTCAAAGGTCAGGACCACAGGCTACAGATTAAACAAGTCACGCTCGGCATTTCTGCGATGGCCAGACAAGAAGAGCCCGCCGAAGACTGGAGTGATTGTGAGGGAACCCTCGGGGGGCGTGGCCCTCAGACAGGGGGCGTGACCCTCCGAGAAGGAGGGGGATTACCTCACACCTCACATGCTGAACTGGATCGTCCCCCCTTTATTGTGGACCAGAACAATGCCAGTCGAGCAGCACAGGCGAACCAGACGGCAGGCGTGACCACGGCGGGAGTCGGCCGACGCCAGCGAGCTCCAAACCACCGGGCGGACCACCACCCAAACAGTGAGTGCCACTTCACCCAGCTCACCCCTGGGCCCACACGTCCTCTGGAGCGTTCTTACCAGAGCTCGTGGGGGGGGGTGGCGTACGTTTCGCAAGGCGTGAGACCTTAGGGCGTCTGCGTCCGCACGGGCACGGCCGTCGGGCTGGCGATCGGGTGATTGGACGGGAGGGTTGCGGGAGCCGTCGCCCGCGTGCCTTTGCGCACAAGTGTCTGGAGGGCGCACAAAGACCCGGTTTGTGCGCTCGGTGCCTCCGACACCATGCTCTTCCTGGGAGAATGGCCCTCTTATTTCACAGATGAATGTCGGATTGTAATACGCAGCGCAGTGGATCTGCCAAACACCGATGTTTACAGCATAGGGCAGACGCGTGTGAGAATCCAGGCGCACGGTGAAAATGCGCTGAGCGCAGCCGAGCTGTTCACATTTAATAGCACCTTATCCATCTGAAAAAGATTGGTGTTGCTAAGTGTTTGGAAGGTTCGTCCAATGGGGGGGGGGGGGGGGGGGGGGTCAACACTCATTTCACAGTAGCAGCTTGGCCAACATGGCTATGTGCCCCACAGCTGACTGAAGGCCAGATAAACATGTACAGGGAGTTTAACTGCACCTGCTGGTTGTTGATCATGAGAGACGTTTAGTGAAGGTCTGTAGCTGCGTGGGCCATTGTATTAAAGCATGGCATTTGTTTTAACACTTATTGAAATTGTCTTTACACTAGGATTTCTGTGTGGACAAGCTAAAAGGTGTCTTTTCTTTGATGTTATAAAGTTTGGTGTTGGGTAAAATTAACTTTTAAAAGTTTTTTTTAAGACCAACTAATTTCATTACTGGATTTGGCTCCTACTGTTTTAGGGTAATAGTAGTGAGATAATTAGAGATTCAGGCTGTACTGGTCTCAGGATCTCTGGTTGCAACTCTGGAAAACAGTGAGTTTATAAACATCAAGATAGGGGGTTATGGGCAGTTAACATCATAGATAAGAACATCTTTGAAAATTATTCTACAAACAAACCAACAGCTTCACACTGTTCCTGGAGGTAAAGAGCCAATCGAAATCATTTATCAATCATGGAATCCACTCTTCTAAAATTGTCACTTCAGCCAAAACAAAGCTGAACTAAAATGTTAAAAGCACAGTGTAGAAGATGTGGAAGTGGGTTAAACCGTAATTGTCCTGTGCCTGTTTTGGTCTCGCAGGAGAACCCTGAGCGTTGTGGCGGGACGCGGTGCCGGTCCTGTCCTTCACCATGTCCGGTCTGGCGGGCGGGGGCACGCTGTGTGCCATGGCTGCCCTCGTGCTCCTGGTCGTCTCCACGGCCACAGACTATTGGATGCAGTATCGCTACTCCGGGAACTTCGCCAATCAGGGCCTCTGGAGGTTCTGCATCAATCGCAAATGCCACGCCCACACGTTGAGTGTCGGTGAGCGTGGGGGAGGAGAAGGCAGTAAAATAGGGACAGGAATGTGACCAGCAGCCTTTACGTCGGCTTCTCAAAGATTTTAGATATGTTCTGACTCCTACAGAGTTCTGGCTCACCGGGATACAAACTAAGAATGTTGTTGCAAAAGCACATGTATATGTATTATGTATATGTATCCTCTCTGGATTACTAAATGAATAATGTAATACTAGGTTCAAGCCATCTACTTGCTTGGACAGTGTATATACATTGTTTTAATGGTTCTCTTGCTCACACACATTTCCAGTAAGTGTTCTTTACACAAAGCTAGGGTTACACCCAAGAAAGTTAGTCTGCTTGAGAGATTTGTGAAGTGTGCTTGCCGTGTCCGCCCACCCCACAGACTTCTGGGATGCCACGCGTGTGTTCATGCTGCTGTCCGTGCTGAGTTCCTTTGTCGCCGCCCTGCTGGGCCTGGGCACCCTCACGTCCTCCACCAAGAACAGGAGGGTGCGGTCAGGGGGCATCGCCTCACTGCTGGCCGGTAAGTGTGTGTGTGTGTGTGTGTGTGTGAGTGTGTATTAGTTTCCTGCATCTATAAAAATATGCAAGATCATGAGATTTTACGTTTGTTATTTTGGAAATACAGTATATATTTTGCAGAGAAAGTGTATTTAATAGATTTTAGAGTATGTCTTTAAATCTGAAATTAATAGGCGCTATTTAAATGTTGAGCTAGTTTTAGATGTTTATTTTTAAAGATTCTTGGGGTGTTACAAAATTTATTCATGAGATATGTGTTCTTAATAAGTTATAACCTACAGTATTCTCAAAATAGTCAAGATAATTTTTTTTTACAAGTCATAACAAGATCTAGAAGTTACACAGAAAAGCTGCACACACCATTTTTGCTTTTGCCTTTCATTTTTTCTGTATACCTATTTTATGTCACCACAGAAATTGCCAGCTGATCTCCTAAAATAATAATCATCGCCCGAGCTCCAGTGTTCGATGTGGTTTTATGTTGTAGGATTCCTTTCGCTGTTAGCTTTGGCAATCTACACTGGGGCGACCATTCACTTCTTTGGCCAGCGGTACATCAACTGGACGTTCTCGTGGTCCTACATCGTGGGCTGGATTGGACTTATTTTGGCGCTGACTGCTGGTAACTCCCCCCCCCCCCTCCCCAGTCCCACATAATTTCTCTCTGCGTAAAGTGTGTGGTGGGCAGGGAACAGTATGGATGTATCTCTGTGGAGTTCATTCAGACCCTGTTCTGCTCCTCTTCCTCTGAAATGTTCAGTATGTAGATCGAGTTTGTTCTTTATTTCAGGAATTCTCCAGCTGTGTGCTTACCGGAGGAAGATGTCTGAACGCCCCCGGCCCTCGGTCACTTCAGACAGCTGAAGTTCCCCTGGAGGATGAACTCTAAACTCCGCAGTGCTACAACCATTTCAGCTGCTGCAAAGTGACTTCAAAATCCTAAACTCTCAAGAGTGTTTGAATTCTGAAGAAAAAAAAAATGAAATGATGGATCTAGATTAAATAAAATATTTTTGGGACCGTTTCGTTTCGTGCTTCAACCTTCTCTGGCGTCTATAATAGCATCAAAAATGGTGTGTGTGTTCACGTGTTCGTGGTCTGCTTGGTGACTCGCCCTCAGTGTGTCATTTAATAATTGTCAGCACCAGTAGATGGTGCTGAAATAACTGGGTTGTACACATTAAGATTTTTCTAAGTACTATGTTGGAGATCCTTGGATGTGTATAGATCCAACATCAAGGTCTATACACACAGCATGAGACATTTGCTTGAATGCACTGGCTCACCCAAGGAGAGGCTACGCCTTCAAATCTTTCCTCTTTTGAGTAGAAGACAGCAAAATAATGACCCCTAGGGGGTAAAATAAAACCATTTAGTTTATTTGCATGGGGAATTTATTACATAATTTATGTAATAAAAAATCCCTGTGCAAATAAAACTCAAATATGAGTGTCGGAAGAACTCCCTGACAGTTCCCCTCTGAGATATTGGGTGAAGAACTGGAATGTACAGGTTCACTTGAACCAAAGACTAACGTGAAACTCAGGCTGGTTTGGTGGTGTTGCCATTAGTTAAACCCAACGTCTGTTATTGCTCAACAAAAAAACCATCACATCACTTTAAAGGTGTTACTGATAGACATCAACACCACTCATGATTTTCCCCAAAATTTGATTTATTCAAAGTTTCAATGCCAGTCTCACAGAGGTGGCTTTGGGTTGTACAGAATACAATAAATATATTAAAAGGGGATTCATTAACGACAAAATCAATACAAAATATTATTTACAAACACTCCAGTAGTGCAAAATAAACCGAAATGATAAACTCTGGATTCTCTTACTTGAAGATAATTCGGACTAGGGGTGGTGGTACTGATGTCCAAAGGGTTTTGACAGTTTATGTGCAATACTCCTGTGTTCTCAGGTCGGTCCAACAGGACAGACCTCGCAGGTGGAGAACTGCAACAGAGCAGCTTCATACAACACATTTTGGACTCAGATCATCTCCATCCAACCTGAAGACGGTGAGAAACCTCAGTGGGATGACAGACATGCACCCGTATCATCGGATATACAACACAATGGACCATATGGGTAGTATGTGCACAACGGTTGTACTTCATCGTATTTCTTCAGCAAAGAAAACCATAACAGAGGAATTATGGGAGTCAGAGAGGGAGAGTGAACGTTTCCTCTGAGCTGTTAGTTAGGCCACAGGTGTGAAAGACCAAATGTTAACATGAAACAGAAGTGAGTCAAAAGCAGAAGTCTCAAAGCACCTCGGAGTAGGGCCCTGTCCACACAGAGCGCTCCCCCACCGCACGCTTCTCATTACCCGCACCCGACACTACGCAGGACAGAGTCCCGACTGGTCCACACCGCCCACGGCTGTGCCGCCTCTGAAGGAACACACCCATCTTGGAGAACCGCTCGGTTGTCGAGCCCTTGCTGAGCAGAGTTGGGTGTGCGAGAGGAGACAGGACAGCTCAGGCACGGACAGCGCGGGACTAGAACCTCACCACAGAAGAGCAACAGCGTGGGCGAGAGCTGGTCACCACGTCACAATGTGAATTCCACACCAGACCGGTGAAACCAGTGAAATGTACCAGTGTACCAAATCTCACGGGTCTTAATTTGCGAACAGGTAGATATTTGGTTAAAAAGCCAATCTCAACCAGACAAAACCCAAAATCTCAAGCCACTTTAACACCGAAATAAGCTAATCTGCTCTGACAGCCAAGGGAATCTGGGTCCTGAGTGAGAGGTTGAATCCTGTGCTCCTAAACACCTGGCCCTGAGAACAAGAGGAGTTTGGTGTGTGAGGAGGACTGTCCAACACTCCAGGAGGGGTGGGGGGGCTGCCCAAACTGGGGGGCTGCCCCCGGCCCCCACCACACAGGCCGTCCCTTCACCTCCACTGGGAAAAGGACACCACCTCACTAGCAGGGTCACCACACCCACATACACACACTCTCCCTACGACACGTACACACTCAAACACAAATAAATTAATCATGCATATGTTGGACCTTCTATGTGTGTGAGTCAAGTATGTTCGGTTTGTTGCTTTGGGGTCTTTGAGTACCGCCGAAACAGACCAGCTGTGTCCAGCAGGTACCGACATGCAAAAGCACTTTCTTTCTTTCTTTCTTTCTTCCAGTTGAAATGGCTGCCTGCTCCAGTGCCTACATACAGCTCCAGGAACTCAGCGCCAGTCATACAGTTTAGGAAGTGGCCATCTACCCACAAACCAGTTTGTCCGCTAAAGTATAAAAAGCCCCATAGCAAAACAAAAGGCTTTAAAATGTGTGTTTTTTTTTTTTAAACCTGATCAGAAGGTTACTTGTGCATAGCAGATGCATACATCCAGTAATACAAAAGGGGTAAAGGGTTGACCACCAGGAGACCACACACACACACACACGCTCGCACGCTTAGAGAAATAACAAAAAAAAAAGAAAAAAAAGTGATTTGTTGAATCCTACCAGGGGGCAACACTTCAGGTGTTTGGTTCAAAAAGAGAACATTTTCAAAAATTATATTCACAAGAGGAGCTTGAGCTTGTTCCCATGGTATCAAAGCAATCAAGCTAATAGAAATGACTCAAATGAGAACGTCAAGGACAAAATGTGGGAAAAAGAAAGAAAAACAAAAGTAAATATTATAAAAATAAAATAACAGACAGCCGACAGAGCGGAGAAGCGAGTTGGAGGAGGAGTGTGAGGAGCAAAGCTGGGGTTTCCAGGGTGATCTTGTTAATTAGACTCCATGATGCGTGTCTGAAACACTCCTGGTGTGGAGCTCGTTATGGAGCAGGAGGGAGGTCACCCCCAGGTCACGCCCAGGTCACCCCCAGGTCACCTCCTGCTCTCACGTCTCCAGACGCCAGGCTGCTCTCTTTGGTTCCAGAGGGGGAAACAGGAGCGGGTCTTGTGACACACTCCCCAACATCCAGTGGCTTCTGGGCTTCCCGCTCCGCGTGTGGAAACGGTGGCCTGTGTTCCGCAAACGGACCTCCAGCCTTTCACGAGCACCGTGGGGTCTACTGGGATATGAGGGCTGTTGAATAATGGACTTCGGAGTGGACTTTTATTTTGGCAGGTCATCAGGACTCACCCGTCTCCTTTCACACGCATGGTTATGTGTCCTTGTACCTTCGTAGCATAACAAGAGAGGGTGTGAATTAAAATAAACTTGGTTGTTTATTTTGAGATTGAAGATTTCCAGTTAAAGGTGGGGAAGGCGGTTGTGGTGGTTTCATTAGCGCGTCCACTGGTGTCGCGTGCGTGCGTGCGTGCGTGCGTGCGTGCGTGTGTGCGTTTGCTCACCCGCTGTGCAGAGTGAATTCAGACAGAGCGCCCAGTGAAGACAGCTGCTCCTCCAGAGCCACGATACGCAGACCGATGTAGCCGGAGGACAACAGGAGCAGAACGACCCTGCAGACACAACGCAGCACGACGTTACAGTACAGCACACGCACACACACACCGCGCACACGCACACCGCACACACACACACACACACACCGCGCACACACACGCGCGCACACGCACAAACACACACACACACACCGCGCACACACACACCGCACACACACCGCGCACACACACACACACGCGCGCGCACACACGCGCACGCACACACACACCGCACACACGCGCGCGCGCACACACACACACACACACACACACGCCCGGCCTGAAGCACTCATAACACTGACATAAATATTCACACAGTCCAGAAAAACAGCATACCAGCTGTCAGTCAGAGAGCCAGTTAAAAACACTTTTTAAAACCAATTTCGACACATTTAATTGAAGTTACGTTGGGTTTTTGTTTCACTATCCAGATCACCTCAACACTGTGCTCTTTTAAACATAAATGGCTAGCAATACGATCCTGGGATTTTCTGACAGTAAACCGAAGACCATGTGTCTACCACAAAGCATCTAATGATATGGCGCAAATGGTGTTATATCCGTGTGTGTGTGTGTGTGTGTGTGTGTGTGAGAGAGACTCACAGCATTAGGTAGATAAGGAGGAGTGTGTTGAGGCTGGTGGTTTCTCTCTGGTTTACGAGTGATCTGGCCCGGTCAGTCACGCTCCACACCCACGACCTCCCTGGGAATAGTCACGCCATGAACAACCACTGCAGTGACTGCAATGACACATTTCTTTTGTGTGTGTGTGTATGTGTGTGTGTGGGGTTGTGTGTGTGTGTCTGTGTATTTGTGTGCGTGTGTGTGTGTTTGTGTGCGTGTGGTTTTGTGTGTGTGTGTGTGTATGTGTGTGTGTGTGGTTGTGTGTGTGTTTGTGTGCGTGTGGTTGTGTGTGTGGTTGTGTGGTAGTGTGCGTGTGTGTGGTTGTGTGTGTGTGTATGTGTGGTTGTGTTTGTGGTTGTGTGCGTGGTTGTGTGCATGTGGTTGTGTGTGTGTGTGTGTGTGTGTGTGTGTGTGTGTGTGTATGTATGTGTGTGTGTGTGTGTGGTTGTGTGTGTGTATGTATGTATGTGTGTGTGGTTGTGTGCGTGCGTGTGTGTGTGTGTGTGTGTGTGTGTGTGTGTATGTATGTGTGTGTGTGTGGTTGTGTGTGTGTGTGTGTGTGTGTGGTTGTGTGTGTGTGTGTGTGTATTTATGTATGTATGTATGTATGTGTGTGTGTGTGGTTGTGTGCATGCGTGCGTGTGTGTGTGTGTGTGTGTGTGTTTTACCTGAGTATTCCTCCGCCGGGCTCTCGTCTTCTTCTCTGAGTGTGCTCCTCCGGATGAAAGCGTGTGGATTGGACACCAAGCCTACAACACACAGGGTTAGGGTTAGGGTCCACCAGATCACACGCAGGGCACACGACAGCAAAGCACAGCAGGGTCTCCACAGGACCTCCCTGCAGGACACACAGGGGGGCGTGGCTCCCTGCAGGACACACGGGGGGGCGTGGCTCCCTGCAGGACACACAGGGGGCGTGGCTCCCTGCAGGACACACAGGGGGCGTGGCTCCCTGCAGGACACACAGGGGGGCGTGGCTTTTCTCTCACCTCCGTTACGGCGAGGAAGAGGTGGAGGTTGTAGCAAAAGCCCTGAGCTGGGTCCATCCAATTCCTCAAAGGCATCGGTCAAACTGGATTGGCTAGAGTTCTGCGCACACACACACACACACACACACATCAGTTAGTGCTCACCAACACCTACCACATTGCAGCCAGGGAGAGGCGGAGAGGTACCGATACTCACTGCCAGTTTGCTCTGGTCAAAACTGTTCTCAGCCAGGGACAAGACGGGGCTGCTGTTGGCGCTGGCGTTCTCCAGCAGGGGGCAGATTGAGTGCAGTAGCTTGAAGCAGCCCTCACGGTTCCGCAAAGACATAAACAAATACTGCAACACAAAAAAAACACGACAGCAACTCAGGACTCAGAGCCTGCATGATCCAGGAACGTACAGAAAGTTTTGTCCTTGGAAGACATGAGACGTATCATTACACATACTGATAACACTACACAATGCTTGTATGGTAGATGGTGTCAGTTTCACTGCAGTGTGTGTGTGTGTGTGTGTGTGTGTGTGTGTCTAACCTTCTCCCCCGCGTTGGTACGAATCGACAGGGCGTTCGGTACCAGCAGGGCAGTATTCTGCTTCTTTAGGACATGTATACTAGACACAGGTATCACCACCTGTAAAAACAGACACACGTATTTAACACACTTCCACACACATTCACTCAAACCATGTCTTTGTTTGTTTTTTGAGAAGGTCCTCTTGCGTGGCTTATGAAATATGCATGCAAGGTTTCGGATGTCTGCGACGGTGGGGATGGCTGTCGGGGGTCAGAAGGTCAGAGGTCAGCCTTACCTTGGTGGCTTTGAGAAGCACAGATGAGTGGAAGCACACGTTACTCTCCGTGATGTACACACGGCCGTGGTAGGGCACCTCCCTCTGCAGGGCACAGACGTAGGCTGGACACGCAACACACACGCAACACACAACACACACACACGCAACACACACGCAACACACAGTTCCACGGGTCAGTTATGTCTTCAAAAGTAAGAGCTCTCAGCCCAGTCTGGCGCAGAAGCCCCGCCCCCATCCTTCGCCCGTGTTATTGTTTAAAAGCTTTCGGCCAGTTGGGTCAAAGGTCAAATCAAATCAAATCAAAGTTTATTTGTATAGCGCTTTTAACAACTCAAGTTGTCGCAAAGCAGCTTTACAGGATTTACAAGGTTAACAATACTATGGGTCCAGAACCCTAATGAGCAAGCCAAAGGCGACAGTGGCGAGGAAAAACTCCCTATGAGGTCAGAGCTGACTCTGCAAACAACTTCGGGAACATGGGCAGTGCAGGACACACAGGTAGCCTTCGCAACGCGTGTTAGCTTAGCACGACGCCTACGCCCTTAGCACAGACGTGCAAATATAACACAAAGCCACAGATACACGATCTCGATATGAAAGATATGCATTGTGTATCTGATGCGGGCGCACACCCTTGGGCCGATCTGTAAGATCTCTCACCGTGTAATAGGTCTTCATTCTCCGGGATGTCAGGGAAGAGCTTGTGGAACGTCTTGTTGTGCTTCATGAAGCTCTGTGGGGGGGAGACAGCAGAAAGGTTTAAGAGCGGTGAACCCCCCCAAGTCCCCCCGAGGCCCGTCCACGCTAAAGCCACTTACGCTTCTCGAGTTGATGCTGTCAGTCCTGTCCAGAGAGCTGGTGAACGTCTGAGACCTGAAAGGTAAATAAAGAGGGGGACGTTCGGACGGCTCGGCTCGAGGCGGAACGCTGGAATTCTGCGGCGGGCCCGTGGGCGGGCGTTAGGGCTGGCTGTGCTGTGATTGACAGGTGAATGACGGTGCTGAAAGAGGGAGGGAGGGCTGACCTGGGCAGGGCCGGCCTGCTCGCGCTCTGGGCCTGCAGCTCCAGCTGGGCGTCCTCCAGGCTCATGGCCTTCCTGGCCTCCGCTTTCCTCTTCAGCGATGCCGTCTTGCCCTTGCGGAAGTGTGCGGGGGAGGCCCCGCCCTCTGCGGGGCAGCTGCGGGAGAGAGGCGGTACGTTAGCGGGGTGGGCGGAGCTAGCAGGAGGGAGAGCGCCAGCGTTAATGGGTCACGAGTGGCATCGGCTGAACCCGTCGCATTCAGAATCTGACAGCCAATCAAAACGTTTTCCTGTCCAGTTTTCAAAACTGATGAAGACAAATCAAGACATTTTTACAAGGGAAAAGCGTCCCTCTGTTCATGTGAGCGTCATCGTAAAACCCGTTTCATAGATCGCCCACGCATTCAAAGCAGAGATCTTCCAGAGATTAGTGATGAGACCGGTGACATAAAAAAACGTTTGTCCCATTATTTCCCCTTCAGTGACACACAATGAAAAATATGTCACCCAGATTGACAAACAAGAAACACACAATTTCAATCTCAATCACACACCTTATTACAGAAGAGATTACAAGTGAGATTACAAACTTTAGGAACACCCCCCACCCCTGCTCCCATTTCTGTCCATTAACCCACACAGTTTAGTTCTCAACAACACAGCAACTTAAGAAGTCTAAAACAGTGGAATAAATTAAAGAGCCCAGTCTACTCTAGTGTACACGCTGCTGAGCTGAGCGCAGCTGTTCGGACCGGACCACGGGGACGCTCTGTGCCATACCTGTACTCATGATTCTGCAGTCTTCTGGGTAATCTCAAACTCAGAGACCTATTCATAGCACACGATCCTTTAAGGCGAAAACAAGCGCGGGTCAGAACTCAAGCCATCCGTGGTGGAACTGGGCCTGCCAGCAAAACAGGTCTCTCCCCACAAACGAAAAACTAGCTGCAGAGGAATAAATTAAACAAATAAGCAGAAAGAGTCAGCACAGGTCGGGTCTTCCCCAATCTGCGCTTGTGTGCAGAGTGAAAGTCCTGTGTGGAATAGGCAAATTCTTCACAGGAGGAGGGAACTCGGCGGGTGTGACACCTTATGGTGTGATGTAATGAAACGCCTCCACCACACAAAGGACCGTGTGCAGGTATGCAGGTGAGGACTTGCTCAAGTCCCGCCTAGAAGGTCTTTCCTTCAAAGTGTGGCTCACGCACTCGGGGCAGATATTTGAGTCGGTGTCAAGGATGAGATATGTGGTGGTCTTGATTGCAAGTGAATTATACAGCAGCTTGATAAGAGACACGTGTCTCCAGGAGGTCCTTCAGGATGGAGTGTAGACTCTGTGGGGAGGAGGAAGAGAGGAGGGGGGGTCTGGCTTGAACTCCAGAGAGAGAGAGAATACCAACTCCCTGTAGGATGACTTCTGCCTCTTTCAGATTCTCTGAGCTGTGGGATTGAGAGCTTCAAGTAGACGTGTTGGACCTCCCCAGTGACGCCACCCGGCACCCCACCCCAGCACTGAGGCCGTCCGGCCCGGTGGGTGAGCTCTGTGCGCACAGTACCAGAATGGACAGCAGACAGGCGGTTTAAAGGAAGTGTTTGTACTAAGAAATCTATGTTTTATGAGAAGCGATTGCTGGATGGTGTTAGGCACTCGTGCCCAACCCAGGAGCTTATGTGAAATCATGAGTCACAAGATGATTTACAGTGTACTTGTATCACGCCACTTGTATCACTAGTGAAAACAGGAACAGGGTTGAGAACCTCATGGATCTAAAACGCGACCAGGTGCCCACAGACACCAGCATGTAATAACTTTCAGTCTCGATGAAACTTAGTTCGTTATTATAGTTTAAATGAAACTTTAATTTCACTGAAGTCCACGTTCCTTAGAAAAGGAAGAAAAGGTTCTTTCTGCCCGTGATGTAATCTTTCACTCAAATCACGTTCTGTTTTTGGGGCAGTAGACTTCAGTTTACTCGGATTTCATAGGTACATTCAGAAAACAGGCCATGAGAAACACAGGAAGGCGGTGACGAGTGTCCTGTACAAGAAATGCTACGTATCGGATGTTGGCGAAGAGAAAGAGCGAACGTGTTGAGAGCGTAGTGGTGAACATGACCTCTCCCGTGATGAAACCTGCATTTCACCCGCAACATCCTGGAACAACATAACCGACACTCTTCTGATCGTGGATGTAGCTCAGCAAGAATTTACAGAAAACAAACGGCCATCTTTGAGGCAATTTAGAAGAAAAAAGGAAAAGAAACAACACAGGAAACTACTACAGCAGTGTCATAACCACAACTGAAGGGTGAGGACATGCCTATTCAAAATCACAAAGCCCTTATGTATGAAGATTTCAATAATAAAAAAATTAGGCCATTTCCTGTCTCGTAGTCATTCAGGATGAATTGTGGCCGGATATAATACCACAATACAAATTAACACTGCCAATTGTCTACATTATAAATGTGACTCAGTGTCCGAAATCTGCATCACTATTCCAGGAAGGATGAGGAAATAGAATCCGTTTCTAATAGATGCCACCACCACCTGGTCTAGACCTGGTCTACCACCAAAACCTGCTGTACTGTCGCAGGGCACTTCAGAGGGGAACACCGCCATTTTAATGCCAAAGTCTCAACGTTCATAAAGACCAGCTCTTTCACAATCATGCATAGAGTCCAGCAAGCTCATATGAATTAATGTGTATATGATTAACCGTTCAGATTAGGACTTGTGCACATAATTTAGATTATAAAGGTCATCTAATGACCTACATAGAACTACAGTCAGAGCACTTGCTGAATATGATTATCAATTTATCAGTAATAAATCAGTCTGAAGTAAAAAAAAAAAGGCAAACTAAGAAGAAGCTGGATGCTGGCACAGGTGTAGATGTAGCAGGTGTAGATGTAGGTGTAGATGTAGCAGGTGTAGATGTAGCAGGTGTAGATGTAGGTGTAGATGTAGATGTAGCAGGTGTAGATGTAGCAGGTGTAGATGTAGGTGTAGATGTAGCAGGTGTAGATGTAGCAGGTGTAGATGTAGCAGGTGTAGATGTAGCAGGTGTAGATGTAGGTGTAGATGTAGCAGGTGTAGATGTAGCAGGTGTAGATGTAGCAGGTGTAGATGTAACAGGTGTAGATGTAGCAGGTGTAGATGTAGCAGGTGTAGATGTAGGTGTAGATGTAGCAGGTGTAGATGTAGCAGGTGTAGATGTAACAGGTGTAGATGTAACAGGTGTCTCTGGGCATCAATCAATCAAATCAATCAATCAAATTTTATTTATATGGCGATTTTTACAACAGTTGTTGTCATAAAGCAGCTTTACAAGTGCCGGCATCCACACAAACAAACATTTATTTTATGTAGCTGGTGCAAAGACCTTGATCCTCCAGCACACACTGACATGGAAAGAAGACCTGGAGAGTTTGATGTAGCCAAAACTACCAGTCCGGAGATCTTGTCCTCATGAGAGAGTGAGAGTAACAGCAACGTTAGAAAGGGAAGAGTAGACGCTACATTCACAGATGCCTGAGGAAATCCACCCGCCAAAGTTAAAGACTTCACTGGACTCACATGGAACCATGGTACGTACTTCCCTTATGTTGGGCCAAAGAGAGTCTCAGATTTGAACGCAGAATATCGTGCTTGTGTTGAATTAGCTACAGAAACAAGAAGCTTTCAACGCCAACGCCGTCTCACGTCTCGAACTACAAGGCAGCAGCTGTTGATCGCCCGTGCGAGCACGCACCCCCGACGCCACGCAACGCGAGCGGCTACGTGGAACATACCTCCCCACGTCCTCCTGCACCTCCTCCTCCTCCGCTCGCTCCGGACACGTCCAGCTCCTCACGCTCTCCATGGCCGTCGCAACTCGTCCGCACTTCCGCTCGTCTGCTGCGCTCTGAGGCTGGAGGAACGACCCTCGACCCCTTAACTCGTGACCCAGCGGGGACGCGGCACCGCTCCAAAGGTCTTTTATTTTATAGCCGTTAAAAAAAAAAAAAAACACTTTTATAGTTTGCCACGCGGCACAGAAAAAAAGTCACGGGATGATTTTGGCCAACCGGCCGCCAGCACAGCCGCCGTTTCCTTGGAAACAAGTGGGACGGGGCTGGGATCAGTGTGCGGTGGAAAACTACACACCATCCTTCACTTTCTCTAAACACCATCAAAGCAAAGCAGAGGAATGCAAAGAACACCACTCTGGGCAGAAAGGGGCAAACACAAAGGTCAGGCCTGCTGGCTCTCCCACAAAGCGTATGCTAATATCCTGGCCATCTCTCGTCAGAGGGCACTGCACAATAGACCATAAAAGTCTTAACAGAAAGCAAAAGGAACCACTAATAAGACAAGACGCTGGGAGTGCATTTTACAACATCTCTGTAGGCCTGATCAGATGTCCTTCGACAAGGAGCAAACTGGTCCTGGTTTAGACCGATTAAGCTTTTTGGACCAGTGAGGTCTCTTCTTTTCCACCTTGTAATGACAATTTGGAACTTAGCTATGCTGTGGAGTCCCTTAGCCCTTGTGTACACACACTGGCATATTAAAATGTTATATGAAGATATACACTCTGGAGTTCAGGATATTGATCAAAGAAACGTAGCTAGCAGCCCAGTCCCGCCTTAACTAAATAAGACTAAAGGTTGTGTGTTCTTATGGTAATGTCGCATGATTACTGCGAGGCTAAAATGTGGGCCAAAGCGCCTTAACTGCCTCACTGAACCTGAATCCAGACACTTGCTTGATGATCTTGCAGCCAAATGACGTGTCAGACCGCGAACTTCCACTTCACTCCGCTCACACGCCGATGAGTCAAACCGCTCTTCTGTAGGCCGTCAGAGTCTGCCCACCACACCGGTGGACTGGACAAACAGGAGGATTCTGGGATTTGGAGGCAGATGTGGTAATGGCGGACGGTCAGGCTGGCTAACACACTGCCCAAGCGATCACAGGAACATTAAACTACCGCTGCCTGTGACTAGCCGGCCAATATTGCCATGTCTGCATGTCCGTGTTTACTCTCAGTCACCGTTCACCTCGTGTACCCTCACAAGTGTTCCCTTCAGCCACGAGAGAGAGTGTACTGTGAAGTGGCCTGACATGGTATCAGCGGGGTCCATATCCATTTACCATCCCATGGAAGCATGAGGGCATTCCTGAAGGGTTTACGGGGCGACGGAGACGACGGGCAGGCAGGGACGGAGGACAAGCAGCAGTGTAATTTCAGCTCGCTCGCCGGGCCGAGACCCTCGAGGACTCCGCCTGCAAACGATCCTGTCCCAGGAAGACAACCTCTTTCGCAGAAAGCTCTCATGGTGAGATTACGTAAGGCACCCAGGGGGCGGAGCAAACCGTGCATTTACTCCATATGGAATAAGGTGTAACGGCAACCAGGACTGCGATAAACACCAGCCAGGGACAAAAAAAAAAACTGTACAAAATGGATCATGAATTACTGGAGGCACGGATGTATTGACTATATGTCCCTATTCTGACATGTATTTGTTATAAGTCTAAATTACTCTCTGATTGGTTCACAGTTTGGGTGGTCAGCTGGAGAACATTTCAAATGTGGATGCATGCCAAGTTCGCTGTTGTTGTGTACTGATATAAATGAAAAACTAATCTAGAGGCCATTAAAAAAGAGCCCTGTTTAATTACCCCGGAAAAAAAAAGAAAAAGAGTATGGCACTATACAAGAATGCATAACTGGGGTCACGGCCTAAGGAGCACGGCGGATATAATGGGCCCTATTTTAGCACTGCAAAGTGGTCCGACCAAACACCAATCGCCGAAGCCAAGCAACAACGTGCCACTTGTGGCCAGGGTCCAACCCACCAGCAGACGGGATGTTTGTGCGGGTCACGTGCGGCCCATGTATCACGCTGACTTCCTCCACCTCGCTGTGGGCACAGAGGAGCTCTTTCATCCCAACGTCCAACAATGCACTGGGCCCAATTCCCACCTGAATCTCGCATGATTCTGTTGGTCACACTGTTCTTACTCACAGCTATGAGGAACCATGTGTGCCACAACAGGTGATTGAAAACGGCTAAGAAGGAACTGGTAATAAAAATAAAAATCCTGATAAAGTATTAGTAATCACTTAAATGTGATGAGGACATTAAACAAGTGATTTTTATTATTATTATTTAAGAGACATGTTTGGAATTTCCTGTGTCATTATGTGCTACTGGCAAAAGAAAAACTTGGAGGGTTGACCTTTGACTCCAGTCAACCAACGCCTTAAGAAGAAATCGTTAGCATGCCATGGAGAAGGAGAGCTTTAAACGACACTTCCTCGTGCACGCACGGGTCTGAATCATTTGTGTGAGCGTGTAATAGGAACCTGCAATTTTGGTCCATAACATATAGCACAGAGTCTGTGATTTAGCTCCTGGACCTTCTCTCTCTGGAGCCAGCCAGGCTGTACCACATCAAACCTCTCACCCACCACACATAAGAGTCACCTGAGGTGTAGATACAAGATTCTGTTTCCCAGTCCTCATTTTGTGCACCCTTAACTATGCTGTTATACAAATCTGTAATAACTACCTTACCAATCCAGTGGCACACAAGTCCAACAGAAGGCATACGGGTTAAGAATTACTGTGGAGTCAGTTGTTTCTCAAAGTACCATGCACTTTAGCATTAGGACAGACCGCCAGTGAAGACACGGACACCTGGTTTTACACAGCTGGCCAACAGGCACTGCGTCAAAATAAGAGTGTAAAGTGCAACAAACACAGGACAAGCAAAGTTGAATCTATGTTCAAAGAAGCTTGTCCCCTCATCTGGAGAAATACCCGGCACTGTGACCCACTTGCAGGGCCTTTATTATGTAATGGCATGTAGTGCAGGTGGTAATTGGATTATGGCCACTGGTTTAAAACTGAACTGACATTTTGGTCGTGCTCGGCAGCAGAGAAAACAACCAACCAAGTCAATATTCACTTTTTCAGCAGTCAGAAGACACGGAAAGCTGTGCACAACCACTCGATTAGGTCTAACGTATTCTTTAAACACTTTTAACGTGTCTGTCCAAAACAGGACGGCCTTTATTTATGATGTACCACACAATAAGACAGACAATAATGGTTAGAGATGAGCTTTCACTAAGCATAATAAATGTATTTACACACACAGAGGTGATGATCTAGACAAATACCCGTGTTTAACACCTTTAAGGGCAGGACAGGGCAGTTACTGCTACAGGACCACGGTTCTGAGGAGTGTCCCATCATTTACACATCAACAAACAGCCAGGTCCATCTGCAGGTGACCAGAACACACAGACAGCAGCTACAGGTCAGCAGTCAGTACACCAGGTGTCACACTCGCAGGTAAACTGCACTTCTCCGGCGGCGGTACGTGGCCTGTGGACGTACACGGTCACGTGGAACTCGCCGTTACCCCGGGCAACGCCGCGCGAGCGAGAGCGCGCGCGCGAGAGAGAGAGAGAGAAAGAGAGCGCGCGAGCGCGCGCGCGCGCCCACCAGCCAGCCACACCGTTAGCGGTTAGCCGTTAGCTTACAGCGGGAGTGATGGGAGCGGATGTAGCGGTACATACACAAGTGAACAGGCGTTTCTGAGTTATGAGTGTTTGTTTCGTTTTCATTTGGAAGATAAATGAAACAGAAAGACGCGTTAATGTGTTAATTATTATTACAGGTGTGTTATGTGTGTAATGTCTAACTATGTCGCTGGTGGCCCAGTGAGGTCGGCGGCTGGACACTCACCTCTCCTTCATTAAATGCTTGATTCTGAATATTGCCTTCTCGTCGATCTTTCTCAAGAATGTTTTAAATCTCTCTCTCTTGTTTTCAAGCATTCTTCCTCCGGCCGGTCTCTGCTCGACACCCTCGCCTCGTCCCCGGGTTTGTTCCCCTCCTCTCCCCCCTACGCCATCCCCCGTGTGATCATTAAATGATACAAAATCGGACCAACCCCTCTCAGCCAATCAGGGCTAGACGACGGTTTGAAAAAAAACCGTCATGTCAGCGGCGTCTTCCAATTAGAGCGCAGCTCTCAAATTCTAGCTCCACCCATGACCTTTTATGGAAAAGGCACATGTCTATATCTCGTTCAGGATGGTCGCGGTTTGGGTGTGGAATAGGATATAATAGGATATAATAGGATATAGTAGATACACATCAGCGTACTTGTGTTTTTTTTGTCTTCTCATATATTGATATCATAGTCGTTTCATATTTAAATTGCCAGTATAAATATGGAGCGAGGACATATTGACCCAAAAAGCTAGATTAGTTTTGCTATCGAATATGTGCTATCAAATGTTTTCCTCCAGAGTATCTTAAATAACCTTGGTTGTTTCCCAAGTATTAGGCAAGGCAGACTAGTTTTATGGAATAGTATTTATGAAAAACTCTCCTCCAGTTCACAGCATAACTGAACTAATAGAGTTACCATCAAGCTATAATCAAACATGCTTTTTAACAGTAACACGTAACTAAGTTCGGCAGGCTACATCGTCGCAAATTTCAGGCACTTTTATGTGCAAACATCTTGTGCAATCTTCGTCTGAGACCGACCAACACGCACTGTATGTACAGCGAGGACACCGAAGATACGAGTCTCGAGTTACAGCGCGAGCTCTACGTACAAACAGAGGTGGCACTGTATCCGAACTACAGCAGGCTCTGGGTCTGCAGCTGGACCAGGAACCCCTGCACTCTCCTCGGTTATAATGTTACCTCTTTTCAAAAATAAATAAATAAACGATGAACAACAATAATATTCTAGCAGCGGCTGTCTATTTGTAAGGATTTTCTAATATTCTGGGCAGGTTTAACTGTTCACAGGATTCCACCATGCATTCTGACTAATATGTTTTTGTCATA
>NW_027506905.1:790000-871242 GCF_052324685.1 Brachyhypopomus gauderio
TCGATAATAATGGTAATGGAGTGTCCAGTCCCAATTTCCGAGGTAGAAAGCAATCATTTTACCCAGCTGGACGAGTTCCTCTAGCGCAGAATCATTGTGTCATGGTCGGGGGAGTCTCGGGGAGAATGAACGTTAATATTCATGCTCGGAAACTCGCCACGCTCTCTCTCTCTGACAGAAAATTATTGTTGTTAATAATTGAAAGGCCTTTGATTATCATTACAGCGTTAGCTAATTGGATGTTTGAAAGTGATGGATTACCTCTCATGAGCAAAAACGCGAGTAATTACACTAGCAGGAGACCAGAGCACCAGAGTCTGGCGGGAAATGGCGCCCATGTCGTCCACTCGACTGGGCTTGATTCAGCCTGTTGTATCTCACTGACTGGATAAGGTTTCCACTCCCGCTGTTACCGACACTGACACAGATTTTGTGGTTCTCTCTTCGATGTGAATATTATACGTGCATGAAATCAAGGGGAATTAAGTCTACAGGAGTGGCTGGCGAGTTCTTCTCAAACACGAGATTCTGTGATGGCATCACCCTGACAGAAAATGTAGTAACTGTTTGTTAACTGCCCTGGCAGCCCGAACCCATTTAGGGCCCGAGGCAAATGTTTACTTACACAAAATGGGGCAGGACAGCAGGACCGGCCGTGTGATTTTAGTACACAGTGTGCCTTGTGCTGGTGCGGCCCACTGGAAGGTATTGGGTCCTGTGTAATTGCCTGTGCAGGGAACAGCTATTGGTAAAATGTCAACGTGTCCTTTGAGTGCCAAACTGAGCCCATTTGTTAAAAAACAGCGAATGTTTGTGTGTGGAGATTAAGGTAGATGGGTTAAGTGTAGGGAAAGGGATGATTTAATTAAACCTGCTTCCGAACTCTTGACCCTCAGAGGAAGATGGTTATGCAAACGATGTGTTGACTCTGGCCTGATGTCCTAGCATAAAGACACGGAGAGAATAAAGCATGCTTGCTAAATGCTGTAAATGGAAATGCTACACAAACAGGAAGTCTGTAGATTTGTTGGGTGTAGTTACAGGGTGGGCTCTGATATCCAAGTTGAATCTCAATTTGCTGAATTCATCTCAATTCCTGTGTTTGGAGCTTGCAGACTGAACTCACACAGGTCAATAAACAGCTCAGCGCATTATGTCCTGGCCTCTGTCTGTTTGTGTGTGTTCACTAAGACATGATCGGCCAACGGACGCGTGCACCCAAGTCCAGCGAGGGCAAGATGGTCAGTGGAAAGGAGACGCTACGTCTGCGCTCAAAAGGAACAGCCACCGTCCAAGAAGTGGTGAGTTCGGGGGCCCGAAGGGTTCAACGACCACGCGACAAGCGGACCATCACGGTGGTCTGACAGCGAGCCCAGTCCCTTACAGCCTTATTCAGCCAAACGCATCCTGTGTCACTGCTCTCTCTTGCATATCCCTCATCCCAACTTCTCACCCTGTCAGCCCAGCGAGTTCGAGGACAAGGCCACGAAGAAGGTCGACGATCTTCTGGAGAGCTACATGGGCATACGAGATCCAGAACTCGGTGAGATGCAGTTTGGGCTGTCCAGCTCCATAAAAGGCCTCGAGGAGCCTGGGAGTCAGTCAAAGGGGGACCTTTCAACCTTTCAAGAGTTCCCATGAATTCATTGCCTGTTTCACACACTTAGTCTGAGCAATAGGCCAGTCTGACCAAAATGCCAGACACACACAGCAATATCTGATGACTTGATCCAGTTCCTTCCATTGAGGCTATAAGTTGTTTCCCATTATCCGTGTTTATAAGTTACGTCCGATTTCTCTGGAAACTTTGTGTACTTTACTACAATTTTTAATCGTTTGTTAAGTAGTACACAAACGTTACAGCGGTGTGAGAGTGAATCTGGCCTCTCAAGCTTAGCAATGGGTTCAAATGTAGCACAGTACCACTGTTATTCCACAGTGTCCTCTACAAGTGTGCAGGGACCTTTTTTATTCTACAAAATGATAAAAATCTGGCACTTAAATTGGCAACACTAGCAATACTGTGACCCAGTTTAGTTGTGCATTCAGATTCATTCCTCTCCAAACCATCATGTTTTGTGTGTCCCGCAGCGATCACCATAGTGGAGGCAGGCAAGGACAAGACCAACCCTGACGACTTTGCTGAGGCTCTGGACTCAGTGCTGGGAGACTTCGCCTTCCCTGATGTCTTCCTGTTTGATGTTTGGGGAGCCCTGGGGGACATAAAAAGCGGCAGGATTTAGGAGCAACAGTGCGCCATTTGCTGGATGTTCTGTTTCTCTGTTCCTTCACCTCATCTTTTCCAGATTATCGATCATTTCTCTCAGAAGTATTCATGTCTAAAAATGCAATGAGGAAGCTCTGATCCATCAGATTCCTCTTCTCTTCTTTAGTGAGTTTAGGATGCATAGTGCTGTATCAGAAATCAAAAGAACCTTACAGAAGTCACTTCCACTTTACATAATGTTTTTTTCTTCTTTTTTCTTCTAAAACAATTTAGTGTGACTTATGAAGACCAGACCTCTGGAAGGGATAATTCTTCTCATCAAAGCCAGAGGAATTTAGCAGTTTTCCAATATATAAACACAGCTCTACATTTAAAAGCCAGGAATGCATGACAACACAAATCAGCTATCAAAGCTATCAAAGGGTTGTTTACAATTCTGCAGTTTAAACAATGTCAGAAGATATAATAAATTAACCAATAAGATGACAGTCATTATCATCAACAATAATGCATCAACAACTGGTGAACTTCCAGAACTTCATATACACACTAAAAATTCAGCACTCTTCATGGCTTTTTCAGAAATGGCTGCATTCCTAGACATAAAAGGTTGACGTGATAGCAGTGGCTATTACTGACAGAATTCCAGCTGGACACAAAGCCCTCTCAATCATGACATGAAGCAGTAAATACATTTTACAGAGAAATGTACTTTGCAATCCGATCCGAAATGCAGCTGATTAATGTTTCCCTTGGGATGGTTTTGGCTCACAGAGGAAAAATGTAAACAGTGCTGGTTAACTATCCATTTCCATAGCATGCATTCCAGCCTCTGAATCTATTTCAGTATTCAGTGGGAAAAAGTAACTTCATATTCATCAGGCTCATGTCAGTACTGTTTGTAGATCTGGCTGCGAAAGAAGCTCGTTTGGCCTCAGAGTTCGTACCTTGTGATTTGCTTAGAAATGAAGGTCTTCATTTCATGTGTAGATACTGGATGTGTTGAAACTGAATTTTATTATCTCTTCATACTAATTGTTTGTGTATATAGGAATTATAACACAAACTGATGCAGGAGTGGTACTGTACTACGTCTGGATTAAGGACCATTTAGCATTTAGCATGTAGATTATACCTAATCTTGGATGTAGATTAAACCTAACCTTGGACTTAATCTTGGACTGAACGACAAATTGTGGAATCGCTGTTAGCGTGGTGTCTGTAGATGAGAGATCACCTCACAAGGCCTTGTCCTGTTTTTGGTGAACCAATTCTAGAAAAGTGGCAGAGCAACAATTTTGTGTGAGTTTGTCTCATCTGCTGCATTTTTAATTGTATGTTTATTCGTTTGTTGTTGTTACTGTCTTTAAGTGAAGACCATGTACAGCATCTTGGACACGTTTCTCAGTTTTAAAAACATAATAATAATAAAAATTATTGTCTTGGACCAAGAGGTTCTAGATCTCTCCCTCCTCTTGTCTAAATGTCTAACATCCCAAACACGAATCGCATAATGGTAACCAAAGAAACGCTTGTTGTGTGGTAAGTAGATTTGGGCTCGATTCATAAAGAAACAGCGAGGTTCTTCCCTGGTCTGCTGGAGTCTCGGGCACAACATGTGCATGATGATAGCGATCTGGGCAATCATTCCTTCCTTTAGCGTCTCTCTCAAAGCTTCCTGCAGGCACCGGAGCCATTAGGGTGCGCGTAATGTCCCGGAACGTTCCAGAAGCGTCCAAACAGCTTTACATAAGAGGCCCAGCACAATGGTTTCATGCTTCAACACTGTGAACTTTAGATGTATTTATACGTGGGGATAAATATGTAACAAATGACAAAACATTTTATTCAGACTGTGTTTACGACCGACACCAAACGATGTAATTCAACACACATGATTTATGGTAAATGGTTTGGATGCATATTTATAAAAGTTTATGAGGTTTATAAAACTTAGCGTAGCACAACGTAGGAGTCTGAGAGCAGCATGTTTGGGGGAGGCAGGATGTCTCCGGTGGGCGTAAAAACCCAGGTCACCCCCACAGAGAGCACGCCCACGTTTGCACGGCACTGTAGTAGGCAGAAACGCCGGTCTCAGCCCACACGTCTTGGTCGCGGGCCGTTAGAATCCTCCTCCTCACCCCAGCGATGGATCCTCTCTCAGCTTACAGGGGCCTGATGGAAGCAAGGTTGTTAGATGACGGCCGGAAGCTTTACGTACGCACATCACCTCTGAAGTTCATGGGCCTCCTATCGGCTTAAAGGGCAGAGATGGAAAAGACTGAAGTGTGAAAATGCGGCTGGTGGAGGCTTAGGGAGGAGGTGGGGTAACTATCCTGCAGCTTCACCCATGGAGCTCCACATCACCCTGTCTGCTAGCGCCCGCTAGGGAGGCCCTCGTGAGCTTGCGAGAGGAGGCAAATGAGGAGGAGAAGCTGGTGAAGGAGCCTCGAGACCTGCCTATTCCAGGATAGAGGCGCTTCAGTACGGAACGACGGAAGAGGATGTAGACCCAGGGATCCAGGATCTGATTCCACGTGGCAAAGCGTATCCAGAGCAACAGCTGCAGGATGTGGAGGTCCATCTTAAAAAGCACTGTCGTCGCAATGAATCCCTGGATGGAGAGAAAGAGTGAGCATGAGATAGGTGGAAAGGAAGAAAGAGAGAGAGAAGGAGGGAGAGTAAGATAGAGAAAGAGGGAGAGTGAGATAGAGAGATGAGACAGTGAGAGACAGACAGAAGGAGACAGAGTGAGATAGAGAGATGAGACAGTGAGAGACAGAGAGAGAGACAGAAGGAGACAGAGTGAGATAGAGAGATCAGACAGTGAGAGACAGAGATAGAGAGATGAGACAGTGAGAGACAGAGAGAGAGACAGAAGGAGACAGAGTGAGATAGAGAGATGAGACAGTGAGAGACAGAGAGAGACAGAGTGATGAGACAGTGAGAGAGACAGAAGGAGACAGAGTGAGATAGAGAGAGAGAGCATGATAGTCAAATGGAACCTAGTCTAGGTGTAAATCTGGCAACATGCGGATACACATGCAGACATGCAGACACTCCACACACACACACTCACCCACTCACACACTCACCCACACACACACACTCACCCACACTCACACACACTCACCCACACCCACACACTCACACACACCCACACACTCACACACTCACACACACTCACACACTCACACACACTCACACACACTCACACACTCACACACACTCACACACACCCACACACTCACACACACTCACACACTCACACACTCACACACACTCACACACTCACACACACACTCACCCACTCACACACTCACCCACACACACACATTTACATTTACATTTATGGCATTTGGCAGACGCCCTTATCCAGAGCGACTTACATTTTTATCTCATTTTTTTTATACAAGTGAGCAATTGAGGGTTAGGGCCTTGCCCAGGGGCACCTCAGTCATGGCCTCAGGCCTGAGGATCGAACCTGCGACCCTCCGGTCACAAGACCAGTTCCCTAACCGCTAGGCCATGACTGCCCACACCCACACACTCACCCACACACACACTCACCCACACACACACTCACCCACTCACCCACACACACACTCACCCACACACACACACACACACACACACACACACACACACACACACACACACACACACACACACACTCACCCACTCACACACTCACCCACTCACACACTCACCCACACACTCACCCACACACACACTCACCCACTCACCCACTCACCCACACACACACTCACCCACACCCACACCCACACACTCACCCACACACACACACACACACACACACACACACACACACACACACACACACTCACCCACTCACACACTCACCCACACACACACTCACCCACTCACACACTCACACACTCACACACTCACACACTCACCCACACACACACTCACCCACTCACACACTCACCCACTCACCCACTCACACACTCACCCACTCACACACTCACCCACACACACACTCACCCACACACACACTCACCCACACCCACACCCACACTCACCCACTCACACACTCACCCACTCACACACTCACCCACACACACACTTACCCACACCCACACCCACACACTCACCCACACACACACACACACACACACACACTCACCCACACCCACTCACCCACACTCACCCACACCCACACACTCACCCGCACACTCTCACACTCACCCACACCCACACACTCACCCACACCCACACACCCTCACACTCACCCACACCCACACACTCACCCACACCCACACACTCTCACACTCACCCACTCACACACTCACCCACACACTCACCCACACCCACACACTCTCACACTCACCCTCACCCACACACTCACCCACACCCACACACTCTCACACTCACCCACACCCACACACTCACCCACACCCACACACTCTCACACTCACACACTCACCCACTCACACACTCACCCACTCACACACTCACCCACACTCACACACTCACCCACTCACACACTCACCCACACACACTCACCCACACACACTCACCCACACACACTCACCCACTCACCCACTCACACACTCACCCACTCACACACTCACCCACTCACCCACTCACACACTCACCCACACACACACTCACACACTCACACATTTAGGGGCAGCTTGTGCTTGTTATCATTTCCACACTGCCAAAAATCTTCCTTTCCCTATAAACTGTTCTTTTCACTGTTATGCAATTCCTGACCATCAACAACTGTTACCCCAGCAGGAGAGAACAAATTCTACTTCATATGATATCGACTGTATGAACTGTAAGAATATTGATAGGCTGAAGTGTAAATCTCTGCTGGACCTCCTTAAATGGCAAAGACACAAAAAATGATGAACAACATGAAGTAATTCAAGAAATATTGGACTGCTGACTCCAGACGCAGCTCCAGTCAGACAATCAGACGTTCTTGGACGTTCTTGGATGTCTGTAGGACTTTTAAAAAGTTCTCCTATGTTCATCGGTCATCACTACTGCAAAACAATGAGTCACATTTACCACACAGCATATTTTCTGAAAAACTCATGTGCACACACACACACACACACACACACACACACACACACACACACACAAACTGCATTGATTAACAGCACATGCTGAACAGAGGAACAAAAGCATGATGGGTTGCATGGAAGATGATAGCAGCGCAACCAAACAAACAAACAAACAAACAAAACTTGCTGAAAATAGCAAAGAGCCAGATAACATGACAGGATGCACAACAGCCTGGTGTTAGGGCACTATGGAGCACTACAAGCTCCCGCTCACTGTGCCACCCCCCAGCAGCAGGGCCGTCTGGATCTGTGCACGTGCTTCACGTTAGCGCCAATATAAGCCAGGGATTAACGGAGGTGGGTTATGAATTGGGATTAGAGGGCACGCTACTCGCCTCAATCTACACGCGTGAGAGATGATGTAAATCCACGGGTCGCAAATCTGATTGACGGAGGCCATTCGTATGTAGAACAGAACGCAAACTGGGTCGACAGTGTTGGCGGACACAACGGTCTTCGTAATGTACATCTGTCCAGGAGAAACAGCGTTAGTCAAAGCCAGGACGCTCTGTGCTGATCTCAGGTCAGTGCTGGGAGGAGAACGCTGTTGCGAGGTCTGCAGTGCAACCAACAGCAAAAGCGCCGAGGTCACCAGCACAGTCCTTCCTGTCCTGCGCTTTACCCTGAGAGTGTTGCACAGGACGCTCATCTACAACCTTGATCTACTTCACTTTGGGAGGGTTTCCTGCTCTGTTGCGTAGTTTGTTTTGATCAGAAGCTAGGAGTGCTAGGAGTGGTTTTTTCTGCATTTAGACCAGGACCTCCTTCCTGAGGAGATTAGTGCACTTATGAGAAAAAAGGCAACTGATCTCAGGTCAGATTCCCTCATGCATTTGTCAAATATGGGCTTCTTGTGTTCCTGACACCACAGCGTATTTAGCTCCATGTCTACACAGCTGCTGCTCTGTCCCTGACTGGATGTGCAGAGAGCAGGTCCATCCCCAGGGGGCGGGACTGAGAGCAGGTCCATCCCCAGGGGGCGGGACTGAGAGCAGGTCCATCCCCAGGGGGCGGGACTGAGAGCAGGTCCATCCCCAGGGGGCGGGACTTCCTCTTCCCTCTCCTGCCGGCGACGCCCCTTCCACCTCCTCCTTATCAACAGCCAACAGTCACGCGACTCACATGACGGAACTCGGCACGTTTCCTGTTCCAGAAATGCAGCAGTTACGGACAAACTCTGGACCACGGAGAGCCTGTCGCAGTTTTCTTGATTCGTGTTTGCACTGTGTACAGTCGAATGATTTAGGGCAGCATACAGTGCTGTCAAAGAACCTGACACAAATTATGAGAGATTGTTATTCCACAGAAACAGGCATAGGTTGTAATTCTGGGTTGTAGCCTTTCAAAAATGACATTTAAAACATGTAGAGAGCAGACATTATATTAAGAATATGCTTTACATAAACACTGTGTATGCACAGCAATGCTCTCTAAGATTTTCAAGGGACAGTGTTTCTCAAGCACTAACACAGACCGCGGAGGGCCTTCACTTCAGAGCAACACAACTGAGAGCACGTCTCCAGTAGAAGACTTAAAAGTGCACTGGAGTAGTGTGGGCACAACTTAATCCTGCTGGGGTCGTTCCCTTCAAGAGGACCTCCTCTCCCAAACGTAGAGGCGCATTCCCTCGATTTGCATTTCGCTTCAGGACAAAATGCGAATGCACTCGAGACATAAGGGTCTGGGAAGTTTAGGCAAAACAGTCAAACTGTTCCTTTGATGGCAGACACTGCTCTACTGCACAGGCCCAGTGGGAACCTGTGGAAGATATTTCTGCTCGACGTGTTATTTGCCTTCAAATCCTCAGAAATTCATCAGAGACCATTTGTGTCCCTACACGCAAAGCTTTAGTACAGCATAATTCTTCTATCTCAGAAGTCCAACACATCACAAAGACGCATATTTAAGTAAAGGGCAGAATATTACACAACATACAGAGAACTATCAATTAATTACAACAACTTAGAATATATGTGGGCCACAGTGGGTTCAACAAATCGACGGTCTTGTCAGATGTACTCACCAATAGCGGACACCAGCAGATGGTGGCAATGACCATGATTAAGATCAACTGCACCATCATCTCCACCTCGTAGTCTCTTTTGCGTTGTGCCGAGTCCTGCCTGCAGTACACCCTCAACAGGGTGATCACGCTCGTCGTGTTCAGTATGAAGGACGTGGCCAGCGACAGCAGGCCCACCAGCGAGAACACCAGGCAGAAGACCACGTCCACAGGCTCCTCACTGATGTTCAGGAAACACCAGGATCCAGGATTCTGGATGTGGTAGCCGCCCAGGCCCAGCAGGGGGAGCAGGCTGATGCACCCGGCCGTCATGACCACGCCTGCCAACATGTAGCACACCCGGCTGCGGGACATGGTGGAGGAGTGGGCGAAGGGGCAGTTGATGCCCACGCAGCGCTCCACAGCCATGCTGGCACCCAGGAGCAGGGGGCACAGGCTGAAGAAGACCATGGACATGCCCATGAAGTTGCACAAGTGGCAGTCGGGGTCCAGGTCCGTCCACCGGAGGCCACTGGAGCGGAAGAAGACCACCACGGAACCGGTGACCAGCAGGCCCATGAAGTCGGTCACCACCAGCGCTCCCAGGAAGAGCAGGAAGGAGGAGCGTGAGTGGCTGCGGGTTCGGCGAAAGGCGTTGACCAGCACGACGAAGGCGAACAGGTTGGAGCTGAGGCCCAGCACGGTGAATATGGCGGAGAAGTAGCGGGAGGCGATCGCGTGGGTGTTGGTGAACGTGGACGACTCGTTACCGGAGAAACAGACGCCAACGGCAACGGAGGCGTTGCCCGCTCCTCCATTGATGGAGAGAAGCGGAGAAGCCGTCATGGTGACCGATGGTGATCGCTTCCTGTAGGTTCTCTTGGGCAGCCGGTTCTCCTGCAGGTCTTCACCAGGTCTGTCAGACCAATCAGAGCGTTCCGTGATCAGTCACATGGTTCAACATGACATGCTTGGTTCTAGATATGCAAAATGTTCATGTTAATAGTAAAGTGGGCGAAGGAACTTTCACAAACGTTTAGTATTTGATTAGTGCTCAAGACTAGACTTGTGCAGAACCTCTGAACTAAAGACCTTCACTAGTTGCTTTTGAAGGTGCCGGGTCTATTTTCATACTGGTGCCAGTATTTGAATTTTTTTCGCTTATGAGAAAAATGTATTTTCATGGCTTTTTTTGTGTATCCCTGAACAAGTGAGAATTTTCTTTCCTCTCTTTATAGAAAAGTATTTAAAATATTTAATCTTTTTGTGAAAGCAACACAGACTCTGAGTATATTTCATCAGAAATATACATCACGTTTCATCAGAAGGGCAAGCAGCTTGGACTATCAGTTTCTCTCTGAGGTTAGAAATAGGTCTGGTCATCTCCTGTTAGCCTAATAGCTCAGGGATGTTCGCTCGTTCTGATTTCAAAGTGAGCTCAGAAACAGGTACACTGTGTTCTGAAAGCCCTCTGAAGTCAACACTGTCAATGCACCATTCGGTGATGTATAGTTCATTCATTGCAACAAGTCCTCTTTCTCTGTCTGCAATGTCATCCTAATTTATAAAATGAAATAATTTCATTATTCATTTTATTTTTAAAAAGGTTTGGACATTTCCTAGTAAATTAATGCAGTAAAATGAGAGCTTGGCACTTTTGTGTTAAAAACCAGAAGTAGCCAAAAATGAGAAATAAACTTTATAGTCCAGTAGTTATCCCTGACTTTTGTTTGTGCAGAAATGTTGGTTTATGAATGCATATCACCAATGGAGTGTTTGCATTCAACTCCCTTTATAACTTGTAACTATATAACTAATTTAAGCAGAAAGACTTTCTGAAGCACCAAGCATGAAGGCCTTTAAATTAACTTAAATGTTTCTTTTGACATCTTTTGGATTATTTTATATTAGTATATGTGGGCAAACTTTAATGAAGTTCTCTTGATTTTCTCTATTACCCCAATATAAAGCCTGCAAGCTTTCTGTAGAACAGGGGTACTCAACTGGCGGACCGCGGTCCGGATCCGGACCCGAACGCAGTCCTGTCCGGACCCAATCTCATTCCTGATTAACTGGATACGGACCAAAACAAAACCGTAGCATTTATTTCAGGGCTATTGAAAAAACACTCCGTCACGAGTGTTCCGTTTGCCACCCCCGCGCAACAACTTACGTTCGCCACCCCGCTCAACAACAAGCCTGCCTGGTTGACGCTTCGCGAAAATGACGTAATCGCTGTGGCTCCGCGTGTGCGCGAGTGTCTCGCGCGCTGTCGGTTCGAGAGGTCGTGCATCTCTCGAATTTTGTAACTTTGCGCCGCGCTTCAGCGCAATGAACAAAGTCACGTTTTCAGGGTTCATACACCTTTATAAGGTGGAATTAAAGCACTTGTACATCACTTTCAAGGTCCATTTCAATATTTCCCAGCATGTTAAACATAATTAAGTTAAATATTTATACATATACTCGAAATAATTCGCTTTTTATCACATTATTTAATGGTTGTTTATTTAAAAAACGCCCAATCTTCACGTCTTCACGTTCTCTCATGTTTCGTCCTGGAATTACAAGAGGCTCGTATTTGTTAACCTAATACAAGAGAACTATTCAGTCAGACAGCTATTTGTTGTGAAACCAAGTAGTTACAATTTCAAGCATTTTAAAGTACTTTAACCTAAATTCCAGCACTTTTCAAACCTGAAACATATAGCAACATTAAAATTGGTCAGGTAAATGTTCATTCCCCTGTTTTGAGGGGTGTTTCTACCACATATCGTTTCGGACAAAACGCCTATCGTTTCGGAGAACACTGCAGTGACGCTCGCGAAAGTATAAACGCCTCCACCGTTCGCGCACCGTACCCCCCCCCCCCCCCCCCCCCCGCTCAACAACTTACGTTCGCCACCCCCGCCGCACCGGACCTCAGGGCACAGGTATCTGCCAAAATTGGACCGCGGACAAATTTAGTTGAGTACGCCTGCTGTAGAACCTTTAATATATTTATAAATACATTTAAATACAGTAATCAAATATATTTAAGCTATTTGTGTGATTTAAATGTAACCTCTAGAGAGTCCGTTATGTATATGTTGATTTTTCTGTCAAACCAGCACTAGGGTACTTGTGCTCGTACAGGAAACACAGATCACAGAGAACACACAGACGATTCTTTTCCTAATATCACCATGCCTGCTAAAACACCAGTTAGCCGACTATACACTTACAATTATACACATTTCATTTCCCATGAGAAAGCCAGAATAATTTGAATGAGCAGTAAAAATGGATGTGCAGGTTATGAAGTCAGAACATCATTTTTTCCAGTACGACAGCTTGAAAATGCACTACGACAGAAGCAGCACATAAAGTACATCTAATTAAATCATAGTTGTCTACAACCTTTACAAACATCCCTGTGGAAATAAACACTTTGTTTATAGGTATTGCAACACTGATACATCTGCTTAAAGTTTATATAGTATGCTGTAGTTTATAGAACATATTATAGCATAGCACACACATCATGTGCTATAGTATAAAGAATATATTAATTTCTACTGAGGATATTAACAGTAGGCCTACAGTCCCTTAAGGGGGAGACTTCTCGTAGAAAAATAAAAAATACCAACAATCTTGATACTTTCTTTAAGTACAAATGAAGTATGAAGTGCCCATTTAGTTCGCACACAAAAATAAGTCACTTTACATTCATTTCTTCCAGACTAAAGACATTTGACATTTTTCAGTACAAATCTAGAAGTTGAAGAAGACAAGGACACGTACCGTTGAGAGTGTGGGCGCGCGCTGCTTCCAGGAGGACATTCTCTAGCGCGAGCCTCGTCCTCGCGCTTCAGCGCTCCTCACTGCAGGACCTCGCGAGTCTAAAGTTCGTCCTGCTGACACGGCGGTCTGTCACACATCACGGGACTAAACCCCGAACATGACCACGCTGTTCCTCCCCCCCTACCAAGACCACTTGTCTAAACGTCCCGGATGGGAGTCATCCCACCATAATAAGAATTGTGGCCGGAGTCTCACTTACATCACTTCTGAAATATCTCAATTCAAGAATTTCTTCGTCGAAATTGATTAAAATATATTTTAAACTCTAGGACCAAATCAAGCTTTATTTCAAATTAGGACTTTATTTTTAGGTCGGGAAGTTGCGCCTGATACCCTATGTTTATTACGCATTTTAATTAATGTACAAAACCACTATACTGGAGTTTGTGAATAGACATGTGTGAGGAAATAATGATCTGAATCCGGACGACATCTGAAAGCCAAATGAATACACGGAATTACTAGGACTACTGTGGCTCAATCTGACACACATCACACACTGAACACTCATTTGCAGAATAGTCTTCTGCACTTTAGTTTTTTTGTTTTATAGTTTTTTGTTTTCCACAGACTTACCAGCGCAAAAACACAATGGCCAATGTGAGTTTATAGAGGTAATCTGGCCTGATTCAGCAGCTGCTCTTCACGGTAGTGCCGTCCACCCTGTTAGGACCTTCCGCGTCTCCAGCAGGATGGTCTCCTCGTTTCTTCAGTGGGTTGCAGATGTGGAGAAGTCACCAGTGTAACGGGGCTCTGCGGGTCCAGGGTCTGTTAACTGCACGAATAAACCGTATCGCCACTCTCATCTTAACCATATATAGGTCTAACCACTAAGGCATGATGTTCAACATCTTCAAAGAGATTTCACTTCTGGAACAAATCAACGGGGCGCGTTCAAGCCGAATGTCTTTAAACTACAAAGCCCAGCAGGAAGCGTTCTGGATCGCTCCTTTAGACAGGTGTCACCCTCTATCTTGGGGCTTCTGTAACGAAACATCCGATTTATTAGCTGAGATGAATTATTCCGCTCACACATACACACGCACACACACACACACACACACACACACACACACACACACACACACACACACACACGTGCACATTCCTGTACAATGTCTGTCGAGATTACTACATTACTTTGATGGATTCTGGCCTTGTGACAGAAACACACGCAGAGGACACACACCGTATAGATGTAACGGCTAGCACGTGTATCACGACCTTCTCCTCCACCTACACGACACACGCGCCTTTCTACGCGTGTAATCATCAGTCTGTCCACGCTACACATAAAGGAAGTTTAAAACCACGAGCGTCTATTTTAACTATGCTAACTATTTGATATCATATCTGGAGGCGCACTGTGTCACACCGTCTGTCCCTGGACATCCTCCATTTGCGGGAAGTCTGACATTTGGCAGTCACGTCTTGTTCCTCGCTAAACAATATTACCTCATTCGATGGTGATGTATCATAGCCTGACACTGGGTCTTAAAAGAGACTCAAGTCGTAAATCTTACTCCCCCCCCCCCCCACAATTTAACGCAGTCCCCTGTGCTCGGTGAAAGTCGTCTATGAAGAGTCGTAAAAAGCAAAAAAAAAAAAAACCACCTTGACTCAGATTTACACGTTTTCTCCACTGTGTTTTCCGGCATCGATTGGGAGTGCAGATCAGAATCAGAATCTATTGTAACTGTGTTACACATACAAGGAATATTGGTGAGTGCAACACACACACACACACACACACACACACACACACAATTTCTAAAGGTACACTGAAAGTACTCAGAATAGGGAATAAATTAGACTGAAATAAAATAAGCTAAATTAGCACAAGCAATGCCGTTAAGAGCTTCTATGCAGGAGAACATTCACTGTGGTTGATGAGGGTCAAGGATGGTTTCATGAGGAGAAACTATCCTTGTGTCCACTCATGACGTGGTGGTCCTGTTTCTTCAGCTTGACGGGTGGGTGTGGAAGAGGTGGTGTACGGGGTGAGAACGGTGGCGTATTTCGATAGTTGGCAGGTTGATTTCTCATTTTCCTCTTTTAGTATCTGGCCCTTGAGCAGTTTAAGTGAGCTGTGCATTTGGGGTCGGGCCAGACTGTGACGGCGTCAACAAAGTGAAGCAAGGATGTGAACTTTCCCACTGGGACTGAAATGATGTCAAGATAACGAAAAGTAATCCTGGACGACCTCTGACCTCAATGATGAGCCTCATGGGGAAAAAAAGATGTGGTTTTGTTTACTGCGTTTTCTTTAAGACAGGTGGTGCCTTGGTGTTGCTCTGAGGGTAGTTCTACGGTTTTGCTCACAAAGCCTGGGAGAAAAGAATAAGCTGGAGGCAAACCACGGCACCGGATTGTGAGCGAAGCGGCCCAGGTGGCAGGTGGCGGCTCCAGCTGACGGACAGCCTGGTTCTGGTTCATTTGGCCCCAAGGCGCTGACTTTCCTTGTAATTGAATTTAGGGCCTGTCAGCTGACAGCTTGTCAGGCTGTCCCGTTAATTGGCAGCAGGCACCTGGGGTGGGCACGCCAACACCTGACCACCGAGTGGCACTCAACACCTGTGCCAAGGTCAAGGAGCAGGTAAAGGTCGCCCTGTGCAGCACACGCATTGCCTGAGAGGAGCTGAGGCCATTCCTAACTGCTGCAAACACTCAGGCTGCACACAGGTCTTTTCTTGCTCTCTCTCTCTACATACACACTCACACACCCACCCACCCCAGCTCCACTAATAAAACTGACGAGGAAACATTCAAACTCTGTACCCATGCCAGCGCGTCGGAATTGCGAAGTTTATTTTGATCATTTTACTCAGAGAGGACGAGGTTGGCTGCCCGGATCTGCCCTCTGTTTGAACTCGCACCTCGGGGCAGAGCAGAGCGTTCACGGCTGGTACTACACCGCTCACGTTGCCAGCTACCAGATGGGCTTGACTCCACACGACACGCACTAGCAGTGCTCACCCTGCACCACTGCAGCTCCTGATGGGAGCAGGACAGGTGAACCTGAGGTGTCAACGCAGGTCACGTGACCACGGCCCTGCGATCACACGTGTAAAACAAACTTCGATAGAATCAGTCTGTAGGCATCTTATTTAGCGAATTTAGTGATTCTGTTTAGTAATATTTCTTGAAATGTGTTTGCAGACTTTATTCAAAAGGCATGCTGAAACAAGACACTACCTGAGCTATGATTCTCTTATTCTCATATCATAAACATGTTTTGAAATATTGTGGCTGCATGTGAAGGTGTTATTTTGCACACTGATCTGGAATGAAGTTCCCACCCCCCAAAAATCCAGAGCCAGAGCTTAAAAAGCAACAGCGAAGAGTTCTTAGATCTGCCTCCCCAGAACACCCCAGACAGAAGAGGAATAAGTCATTGACTTTGATAAAATAAGTGAAACACTTCCGAAGGGAACGCTGGCCATCTAGTGAACATAAATGAACTAGATCAATAGGCTACAGCCAGACAGCGAATCTCATTAGTGATCACTCCACTCGCTCATGTAGCTGGGGTTGCGTGATTGAACTTCACTCCTTTCCAAACACATAACCACAGTGTGATTCACACACTCGGCTGACAGTGGACTCAACCATAAACACACTGGAGAGCTTTTAGTGATTAATGGATCTTTTAGTCCAGAGTTCATAAATACATTTGTGTTTGGACCCTATACCTTGCTATGCATGCCCTAATGTTATACAGCAGTTCTAAATATAGTAGCATATAGTAACCGTGTTATATATATTCATAAGTATTATATATACTATTGCATATACTATTGTATATCTACTATTGTTATTATATTAGTTTTGACTTTTTTTCTTTTCCCAACATCTCAGCAGGGGCTCACTAGGAGAAACCAAAGGTAGCTTTTAGGGTATGTTTTATTTTTGTATTTTTTAACCTGCGTGTCGACAATGTCAGTGCAAGTTCATTGTGTAGATCTAAACTGCCCATCTCATTTGATACCCATGTGACTTTACCTCTGCCCACACATGGATTAAAGGTCAGGGTTAAAGTAGTCCTCCGTGATAGTGTGTGTGCTACATTTGACAGTGTGGAACTCTCTGCCTACTAATTTAACCACTTTCACAATCATAAAACACTGTGCCACTGGCATTTCACATTTTCATGACAGATTAAATGTAACGCTGAACCACTTCTGCTCTTGGCCACACGAGGGCAGCACAGCCCTGAGCTTGTTCCCAGATCAAATTCGCCAGTAATTTTGTGGCTGACGGGGGGGGGAGGCACAAACAATGCACGTGCACAGACAGAGGGTACAAAGTAATTACGACCTTCACCACCATCTTCTCTGTACGTTAAAGTCACCTCAGTCTTGGTCGTGTCTCTGTTTACTGCACAGGACACAATTACAGCTCCCTTTGAATCTGTATTAAATAAAACGGCTCAGATCTCTTTTGAAGTCAGAGAAGAGGAACAACAAGAGTAGATTTGATTATACTGGCACAAGGAAGCTTTTTTCTTACCTTTCCTTCCACACCATACTAGTGGGCATCTTTCTCTCTCTGTCTCTCTCTCTCTCAAGATATTTGTGCAGCCAGAGCACAAGATAAGAGACTTCAGAGCGCCTGTGCTCCAGACTCTCAGCCTGATGAAAGTGAGTACACAGACTGCAGTAATCCCTGCAGAATACAAAGGTGGGTGTGAACTGGAATACAGTCTCATTTACATCATGAAACGCACACGTCTTTGCAGAAATAAATGTGAATGTACTCGGGTTTTTTTTTTTTACAGCATTAGCCTTTTTGAAACCTCGCAGAGCAATGAACATCACTAAAGGAACAGTTATTATGAAATGAGTGTTAAACACCGGTGTTTGAATGAGCATATTTTCTTTCATTTAATATAGGAGCAAGACGGACCGAGCGTAATAAAGACCGGACCGAAAAATAAAGAAAATGTAACCTAGAAAATGTAAACCTTGAGATGAGTATTTTTCAAAAATAAGGCTATGTAAAGAGCACAGAAGGCTTTCATTATCTAACTCTTGTTAAAAAGCAAGAAAAAAATAACCTACAAAACCACCATCACCAAAAACCAGAATTCACCACATTCCGGTTGTTCTGAGTCTTGATTCGATTGATTGGTCGTTTGTAACAGAACCGAGCCCAAGGCTACGGATAATCACATTTATTGCTTTGCCATTTATTACAAATTCCTGTGGCTTTTGGGCACTCGGTCAGAAACGATGCTTTGATGGGCTGCTTAGCAAAGCGCTAATGAGCTACGGCCGGTTCTCCTGCTCAGCTCTCTCTCCCTGTAATACACGAGGGCCTCGTTTCTCGTTTTTCTTTTGTGTCTTTAATGCGCTTATCTTCATTTGAGTGTCTTTATAGAGGAACGATAGCGCTTTCAATACGTGGGGGCGGGGCTGGGCGAGGACGGGGGCGGGGCTGTGAGCGTAAATAGAAGCAGGTGAAAGGTTCAGTTCAACAGATCCGCTGGCATTTCAAGAGCGCCAGACTGAGCTTACTGGATGCAGAAGGTTATTAACTCAAGTACTATCCCCAGTGAAAAGATAAAAACAAGAGACGTTTGATATTCGACTAACAGAGAACAAATCCCAAGCAGAAATGCTCTCAGCATTTAATAAGGTTGCGTCTACTGACAGCAAGTTGAAGAGTTTCATTTGTATGTAGTTTTAGCTCTAATTGACAATAACACAAATCATCAGTTGAGTATTTTTCTTACTCCTGAACGCTTTTTATACCTGTGAAAATGTGCCTGAATATTGATTTAATTCTGTAGTGTAGATGATTGAAAAACAAACATTGAAATTCAGCTGTAATATTCACAAACACGGTAACGTCTTGCTGTGAGTCATTACTTGAAAAAATCGGAATATGAAACTTTTAACCACCATGTGTCCAAATCAATCAGCAGAGCCGAGACAGACATACAGTGAGTGGGACGTCGTTTGTGTCGCTGGTGTAATGAAGACTCCATCAATTTAAGCATCAAGCCAAATTGTGACACAGTTGAGATTGCGCTGTCAAGTTGCCAGATATGATTCTGCTGTTCTAGGTCTATACTTATATGGACAAAAAGTTTTAATGCTGTTGTTTACTACAGCCCATTTAAAAAAAAATTAATCTGAGCAAAATGTCAAATGTGTGGTGTAGTCAATGATGAAACTAATGTTCAGACAACATTTCTTTAATACAAAGTCAACATATCTACATACACAGTGGTTTTAAACCAATTATTGTTTCAATTAGAAGTAACAGTTTGAAACCAGTATCACTTGGCCTTCGTACAAAGAGAAACTATTTCCACTTTTAAATTTTGGCTTTGTATTTTGGAGTTGTTTAATACGCTCACTTTTTTTTGTATTGGTTCAATGTATTATCCCTAATCAATCCAACATTTGACGAGTCTGGCGGTTGTTGTCAGGTGTCCAGGATTCAGATGAAAGTCACAACATTACTTTGAGTGTCCATGGATTCCTGCCATCTTGGTTTTTGGGATTCCAGAGAATTGTCAGTTCATTGGGAAGGTCCTCGTTTCTCCAAGCCGAACAGAAAGGGAAACGTCTCAAAACCCCCAGTAGTTCACAAGGCAGTACTGGAATATCCTGATTCCAGATACTTTCTTCCATCCGCCTACATCTTTTAGAGAAATCCCACAAGAAGGACAAAACAAAAGCAACAAAATGTGGTTTATGGAGCTGTACAGATCGAGGATTTGGTAACCTGGACCATAATTCTGTCAGGACCTGAGGGCCAGTGGTTAAAGGTACTGTGAGGGTGCAGCACACAGTGCACACTGGCTCTAGGGGATGCTGTTAAACTACTGTGCTTTAGCCTGTATTGGGCTTTGCACGGGTGCTGAACATAGTAGCCCTTCCCACATAATTCCTCTTGCTTTTTCCAAAGGGGAATACAAAACACATCGGTGTGCAGTCTGCGACTGGTCGACTCGAGCGGTAGCTGGTGAGGAAGGGGTTAACTCCACACCCTCAGCCTGGACACAGCTACATGACAATGCAGTACTGAAAGACCAATGGGGGGGGGGGGGGGGGGGGGGGGGATTTCACTTTCATGACTTTCGTTTAATGCTGAGACGTGACGTTCTTTTTAATGCAGTGAGACAAAGCTATTTTGAAAAATCAACATGAAATTGGTAGTGGAAAAAATACCAATAAGGAAAGACGATGAAGATGAAGGGATTGGAGATGAAGGTTCTACTGAGACACCAAAGTCCTCAGAAATGGAAAATTTGCAAATTAGTAGAAGCTCGCTCTCTCTCTCTCTTTCTCCCTCTCTCTCTCTCTCTCCCGCCCTTTTTTTGATTTCATTATTGTTCAAAGACTGAAAACTTGATCAAATTATACAAATACATATAATATATATTTGTTTATTTACATTTATCATATTCAGGATCATTGTTGATATATAACAAGTGGATGATCGATTTGTGAATTCAAAAGTAAAAAAAAAAAGATTAAAAAAGATTTTCACAAAGGAGTGAAATATTTGGGGACTGTTCATGAGCTAAGAAATTTGGAAAAGGATAGCATTAATGTTCAAGTCAATGTTTAGTAAAGAAATTCGACTTCTTAAAAAAAAGTAATACTTTGACCTAGTACTAATGAAACTACTACAATAATACCAATAATGTTCAGAATGCCACACACTTAGAGGCTCATGTCTTCTGAGAAGTTAAAAGAAAAGAGGGCAAAGAGCTCATCTCAAGGGGAACAGACAATCTTAAAAAACAAACAAAAATCATAATTTCATATGAGCAAATCAAAGTCTATGCGTATAACCAAAAAGACAGAGGAAAAAGGACAGAAAAAAATGATATTTGTACTAAGATTTGGATACATTTTTATATTCTGCATTTAAATATACTGTATATGTGAGTGTGTATCTATATACACATCGCCTACAGATGTATGCATATATACATACACACAAACATTTTACATAACATTTCTATAGTGAAAAAATAGAATGTCTTTTAACATAATATGAACAAAATGAGCAATTCTTTTCTCCTAATTTAAAAAAATGAGTACAATATCTCTGTTATAAAACTAAACAAGAGAAAAAGGTAAGTGAAGTAAAACAATAATCATAATAATACAACAATGTTTTTTTGTATAATGTTACAATAACAATAAGGCTTTTTGGAAATAAGAAAGACTACCAACAGTTCGTCCCACTGCGCTGTTAGGACACACACAATTCATCCTCAAGACCACTTTTAACTCACTACTCTGCTCCAAGAAGAATCCGGTCTTCAAGCATCCTCCAGTATACATGCGTGCACACTCTCTCTCTCACACACACACCCCTCCTCTATCGAGCCCCAACAAAGAGAAGCTTCCCTCTTTCCTGTGGCGTACTCACAATCTGCTTGATATAAAGTAATCCGGTTTGAAGTTTTGTGATGTGGGAGTTGTGTCGTACCGCCGTTGTTGTTGTTGTTGTTGTTGTTCAGGTCACTATGTCCAGATTGATCACGACTGCCTGTTGGTTGCTCGTGCACAGCCAGTACCAGGTTGTGCAAAAAAAAAAAAAAAAAAACCAATGAGAGAAACTGCCATGGGTTAGAAAAGTAGTCAGCCTTAGGTCTCCTGGCAACAGTGCATGTGCAGAGGACATAAAAGTCTCTTCTCACAGGACAGGCAGAGATTAGACTACCTTGAGGAACATCTGAGATGTTCTGGTCTTCAGAAGAAAGAGCTATTCGATGAAAATGGCCACTGTTTGGCCACAGAAGACAACAGTGTGTTATGGGCTTATACTCTTTTTCACGGTAAATTCTCATGGTCAGTCTCCCACGAGGTCCACGCATACACACACGGAGAGAATCACGTAGCTGAAGCAGCATGTTTGGCATATAGAGCCCGAAAAAAAAGGAAAAGAAAATTCAGAACACAGCCAGAGGATAAAGTCATTCAAATTCATGGCAATGAACATTGGTCACTGGAGATGTAAAGCCACCACAGTTGCAAAAGATACCAGACAAACCCACGACTCCCTGTGTGTGTGTGTGGTGGTCCGAATACCCCCCCACACACACCCCGCCCCCGCAATTGTGGCACAAACCCCAGCGCACCCAGGAGTGGTAACAAACGGTAATGAATGTTAGGATCCCGAGAAAACACACGCAGCGGAGCGTGGTGGAGATTCCTTTGGTCCACACATCCCTGGCTGATGTCAGATGCCCCCCCTGCTCTGGGGGGAGGGTCATTCTCGCAGCTCCTCTCCAAGACGCACCGAAGAACGTTTTGCTAGCTTGTTGTCAAAAAGCACCGAAAAAGGTCAGCCCATACCTCAAGTTGCTGGCGAAACGGATGATCAAATTAGCGTTTCTGTGGCTGACGTGTTCCTTGCTATATGGCCCCGGTCCAAAACGCTCATTCCAATTCTTCAGCGTCCGTCAGGCATCATCTTGTAAACATCTGCAACATTTGACTTTTTGGACTCCTTTTGCATTCAAAAGTGGTTTACAGTTTTTGACTAGATGTCGATATGAAGGAGAGAGCTGTTGAATATGCTATGGTTAAGCAGAAATAACCAACCAAACATCTGGTACCACACTCCATCAAGCTTCTGTCCACTCTCTGAAGCCCACGCGACCACCACCACGCCACCTTCACACACGTCTTCGCTACAAGCGTCAGGACTTCTTGTGGCAAACCAGCGTTGTAAACACAGAATGATCTAAGCTCAGTCGGCCTCCGGCTGGTCCGGGTGCCGGGTCACCGTTTCTTCACTCACCGTGTTTATGTTTCTTGTGTGTTTACAGGATCGGTTGGGAAATATATGTTCACACAGAGATTAATAATATCCTCCACACCAGAACACTTGAGGTAAGGTTAGTGGTCCGACATATAGATCATTCCCCCCACAGCCCGAGCCAGAGTGTTTGGTTCCATCTCACAAGTGAGGACATACAGGGAGTTTGTTTGGGATCCTTGGGACTACTGTACTGTACAGACTCTGTTCAATTGGTTTTGATGGTGGTTCTGGAGTCCACTGTCCATGTGGACGAGTCCTTTAATTTCATTTCTACAAGAGAAATCGCTTGACTTTTTTTTTTTTTTAAATCTCGGATCTTTTATCTTTTAATCAATTGTTTCAAGCAAGTTTGTATGGCTCAGGAGACTTTGAGGGCAGGAGCTGGGCAGGGGGGAGGAAGATGGCTTTTTACGTTGCATAGTGATCAAAGCTTCCTAGGTATTCCAGGGCCGCCTGGTAGCAAAACTGGTACTCGTCCTGAGGGGGAAGAGAGAGCAGAGGAAAACCTTCATGAGCATGGTGTTTCTAGTGAGATTGGGATTAGCCTTCATGAGCATGGTGTTTCTAGTGAGATTGGGATTAACCTTCATGAGCATGGTGTTTCTAGTGAGATTGGGATTAGCCTTCATGAGCATGGTGTTTCTAGTGAGATTGGGATTAGCCTTCATGAGCGTGGTGTTTCTAGTGAGATTGGGATTAGCCTTCATGAGCATGGTGTTTCTAGTGAGATTGGGATTAACCTTCATGAGCATGGTGTTTCTAGTCAGATTGGGATTAACCTTCATGAGCATGGTGTTTCTAGTGAGACTGGGATTAGCCTTCATGAGCATGGTGTTTCTAGTGAGATTGGGATTAGCCTTCATGAGCATGGTGTTTCTAGTGAGACTGGGATTAGCCTTCATGAGCATGGTGTTTCTAGTGAGACTGGGATTAACCTTCATGAGCATGGTGTTTCTAGTCAGATTGGGATTAACCTTCATGAGCATGGTGTTTCTAGTCAGATTGGGATTAGCCTTCATGAGCATGGTGTTTCTAGTGAGATTGGGATTAACCTTCATGAGCATGGTGTTTCTAGTGAGACTGGGATTAACCTTCATGAGCATGGTGTTTCTAGTGAGATTGGGATTAACCTTCATGAGCATGGGGTTTCTAGTGAGATTGGGATTAGCCTTCATGAGCATGGTGTTTCTAGTGAGATTGGGATTAACCTTCATGAGCATGGTGTTTCTAGTGAGATTGGGATTAGGAGAGTGTCTTAGCCCTTCTGCAGAACAGTACGACCAGTGAACTAGGCCAGCACCGCTTCAGCCAAACTAGGCCAGCACCGCTTCAGCCATCTTAGATGGTCAGAGTGTTGTAAGCTCAGTGTCTCACCTCGGTTTGCACCATGGCAGGCCGCTGGGTTCTCAGCATTTTGACCGTTTGGAAGATGTCCACCACGCCCTCGTAGCGCATGCGCTCCAGAACGATGCTGAGCGTGATGAAGACCCCTGTGCGCCCCACACCAGCGCTGCATTGTGGGAAACAAGAGAATCGACCAAAATGAGTCTGAAAATGGAAGCCCTGGATAGTGCTTTGTACATTGTGAACTATCTGCTCTAAATGACACATTCAGGTATAACCAAGACTGTTAACACACTTGTATACAAAGATACACAACACACAAATGCAGACACCAAAATTACATAGAAATGTCAAATACGATGTGGCAGTAAGATCAGCACACGTCCCCCCCCCCCCCCCCCCCCCCACACACACACACACTAAGCCCTTTTTCTTATGACAGTGTCTGACACAGAAGGGTTCTTAAGGCTGATCCATCAGTCTCGCTGGGCTGCTCTGATGTCTTGTGCACTTCACTTCCACGGAGCAGTAATTGATATGACAACAGATTTACTTTTCCTCACGTCGTCTTGGCCAGGCAGAAGCAGCAGGGTAAAGAACGCCACCGCCTCACGTCACCCGCCTCACGCCACCGCCTCACGCCACCACCTCACGTCACCGCCTCACGCCACCGCCTCACGCCACCGCCTCACGTCACCGCCTCACGTCACCGCCTCACGTCACCGCCTCACGTCACCGCCTCACGCCACCGCCTCACACCACCGCCTCACACCACCGCTTCACGCCTCACGTCACCGCCTCACACCACCGCTTCACGCCTCACGCCACCGCCTCACACCACCGCTTCACGCCTCACACCACCGCCTCACACCACCGCCTCACACCACCGCTTCACGCCTCACGTCACCGCCTCACGCCACCGCCTCACGCCACCGCCTCACGCCACCGCCTCACACCACCGCTTCACGCCTCACGTCACCGCCTCACGCCACCGCCTCACGTCACCGCCTCACGTCACCGCCTCACGCCACCGCCTCACGTCACCGCCTCACGCCTCACACCACCGCCTCACACCACCGCTTCACGCCTCACGCCACCGCCTCACACCACCGCCTCACACCACCGCTTCACGCCTCACACCACCGCCTCACACCACCGCTTCACGCCTCACGCCACCGCCTCACACCACCGCCTCACGCCTCACACCACCGCCTCACACCACCGCCTCACGCCTCACACCACCGCCTCACACCACCGCTTCACGCCTCACGCCACCGCCTCACACCACCGCCTCACACCACCGCCTCACACCACCGCTTCACGCCTCACGTCACCGCCTCACGCCACCGCCTCACGTCACCGCCTCACGCCTCACACCACCGCCTCACACCACCGCCTCACACCACCGCCTCACACCACCGCCTCACGTCACCGCTTCACGCCTCACACCACCGCCTCACACCACCGCTTCACGCCTCACGCCACCGCCTCACACCACCGCCTCACGCCTCACACCACCGCCTCACACCACCGCCTCACGCCTCACACCACCGCCTCACGCCACCGCCTCACACCACCGCCTCACACCACCGCCTCACACCACCGCTTCACGCCTCACGTCACCGCCTCACGCCACCGCCTCACGCCACCGCCTCACGCCACCGCCTCACGCCACCGCTTCACGCCTCACGTCACCGCCTCACGCCACCGCCTCACGTCACCGCCTCACGTCACCCGCCTCACACCACCGCCTCACACCACCGCCTCACACCACCGCCTCACACCACCGCCTCACGTCACCGCCTCACACCACCGCCTCACACCACCGCCTCACACCTCACACCACCGCCTCACACCACCGCCTCACACCTCACACCACCGCCTCACACCACCGCCTCACACCTCACACCACCGCCTCACACCACCGCCTCACACCACCGCCTCACACCTCACACCACCGCCTCACACCACCGCCTCACACCTCACACCACCGCCTCACACCACCGCCTCACACCTCACACCACCGCCTCACACCACCGCCTCACACCTCACACCACCGCCTCACGCCACCGAAGGGCAGCGTTCTAGGAGAGAACGTCTTCATAAGAACAAGTACATCAGCTCCCAGCAAAGACGCACTTTTGCCACACATACACACACACACACACACACACACACACACACACACACACACACACACACGCCTGTGTGCAACATTCACAGTGCACATGTGAGCAGCGCACTTTTTGAGTGAGATTTTCCCAGCCTTTCACAAACACAGCTCATGCATGTTCGACCACTTCTTTGATTAAACAGATCCATATTTTTTATGCTCAGATCCTGCAGCGGATCAGGATTTAATCATCCCTGCTAACCTGAAATGGCAAAGAGGCCTTAGCTACAAGTAGCTTAACACAGGATTACTGGTGTATAAACAAACAAAACTAAAATACAGCCATGAAGCAAACGCATGCTGACACACTGACAACCACAGACACAGTCGTACGGTCCTGCGTCACGCGGGGTTCAGCATCTGTGTCGGGAGCCGTATTTCACACAACCCGCATAGTGCAATATTCCATTCAGTAGTGTGCTAACAAGGTCGGTGCCAGTAAAATATGACCACTTTGCAGCTGTTAAGTGAACAGAGCCGGTGCTGGGTGATTATTTATGTGAGGTTGGGTTTGTGGGAGGGGGCCCACTCTCATCATATCAGAAGATGTCATTAAGGGTTTAAGCAGTGAGTTAGAATCTCTCTGTGTGTGTGTGTGTGTGTGTGTGTGTGTGTGTGTGTGTGTGTGCGCTGAAATGGGCAGCAGACCTAATCTTTATTCTGTTTTTATACATAGTTTTATCTAAGTGGTTTGCATCACTGAAAATGGGGAGAATAGGTGTGTGTGTGTGTGTGTGTGTGTGTGTGTGTGTGTGTGTGTGTGTGTGTGTGCGTGTACGTGCGTGTGTGTACGCACACACTTGCTGGGTGTTTACCTGCAGTGGACAGAGATGGGGCCATCCTGGCCAAACTGCTCCTTGGTTTTATGAACCTGCCCAATGAAGTCAATGAAGCCTTCACCGGACTTGGGGACACCCTGCTCTGGCCAGTCAGTGAACTGGAACTGTCTGACTGTTCGGGACTGTCCATCCTGAGAGAGAGAGGGGGAGACCAAGAGGGAGAGAACAGACAGAGATGGAGGGAGAGAGATGGAGAGATAGGGAGACAGGATGGAGAGATGGTGAGAAAGAGAACTGTCAAATCCTGCTTTGTCAAACAGCTGGGTCTTCGTTTAAGATTGTGTCCATTGTCTTTATTAAATGGGTTAATACTGAACAGACTGGTCATTTTTATGTGTGTTTACAGCTATTGCCTTGTTTGTGATTGTGTATTAGATTTACAGTTGTTTTGGTGTGTGCAGTAAGTCTACAGAGAGATGGGTGAACCACAGAAGTCCTGCTGTAGATCTGGGTGGATGATGGATGGAAGTGTGCACCATCACCTCCATAACACCACCACCCACCCAGACTGATGGATGAGTGTAACGAAGGAAGAGACTCCCCACAACAGACCCAAGATGGAGGGAAAGACAGAGAGAGAGAGAGAGAGAGAGAGAGAGACTTAAAGAGGGAATAGATGAGAGATATAGATGAGAGAAAGGGGGAACATGGGGAGAGCAAGACAAAGGCCTGCTGGGAAATCAAAGAAAAGAATGACAGTCCTGCCCATCTCAGAGAAGAGCCGAAAGAAAAGAGAGAATGAGAGACAGAGAGAGACGGAGAGAGAGAGGGACTGAAAGAGTGGAATATTTGTAGTATTTCTGAACTGGAGCTGAAGGGAGGTGGTATTACAGTGAGGGGGGGGGAGTGGAGCCACGCTCACTCATCCACACAGAGAGCGCCAGGTCCCGGGCACAGCCCACACATCAAACAGCCTGGTCCTAATCAAAGCCCGGGAACAACGCCTTCTCATGCTCCCTCTCTCTCTCCCTCCTTCCCTCCCTCCCTCCCTCCCTCTCTCTACCCCCCCCCCCCCAATAGATCATTAATTTTTAAGTGCATGACATTTTGGATATATACAAAACTTTTAATATAAGTGCTGGATTAATTTCCCTTGACTAAGAGAAAGCTTTTGACTGTGTTGATCATATATCTTTTCTAAGTAATACATGCTGATGGGTTTTTGCAGTGGCTACAGCTATAACACGCTGGTGTATCAGCCGTGGTTAGTGTGGGGTGTCTTAAGCTGACCAGTTTCGGTTTCAACAGGTATTAGGTGAGGTTGCCCTTTATCTCGTCACTGTTACAGCTCAGCCATTAAACTGACGCTTTTTTCTGTCTTTGTGTACGACCGAGCACTTTTCACAGACCAGGGGATATGCCAGGATTATACTTCCTGCTTAAGCAGATGATGTAGCAGTTTGTATTAATGTTGGACATGATATTAGAGCTCCGTTTGAAGCCCTTCAGTTACACGAGCAGGCTAAAGAAAACTGGGTTAAGAGCAAAGACTTATGGGTAGTACTGGGGTAGTTTGAGAGGACCAGAGAATCTCTATTGGACTGACAGAGAATCTTTGTTGAAGGTGGACAGGATTGAAAGTTGTAGCGGTTTGCCCAGTCTTTGAAAACTTTCAGTAAAAAAAAACAAAAAAAACGAATGAAAAGGGAGCGTAGAAGAGGGTGTGAAGCAGGTTGGTTCGATGGAAAGAGCTGCTACTCCATTTGACCTACAGGAGGACAGTTCTGGTGACCTCCACCCCATGACCCTGGTTCAGCGTGTGCCAGCCACCAGTGGAAGTGTGTGGCGTGGGGGGTGGAGTCTGGCCAACACTGGGCTCCACCTGCTGCTCCGCCCCCCAGGACGGGAGGGCAGGTGGGGCAGGGTGGACATAATGACCAGGCTAATGGCCTTGCCAAACTGCCCTGCACGCTCAGACGACCCTCGGTGGGTGGGGTGTGGGTGGCCGATGCGTTTGCAGTCAATACTGTATCTGCGGGGGAGTATGACGGTGTCGCGGGGGGCAACTTCTACAACAACACAGATTCCTCCCCTGAATATTCCAGGAGGTGCCGTTTCACGTATCTGATTGACAAAAGGACACACAAACTTACACGGGGCAAAAGCCTCAAACAGACTGATGTCTTGATTGTAGTTTGAGGTGGGGTGACCTGAGGTAGAATCTTTAGTTCATCTTTCTGTGCAGTGTACGCACATAGGTGACCTGTTTTCCTCATTAACTCAATGGTTTTAGCTCGTACTGGTAGAGCTTTCTTTCTGGCTATTTATTTTTGGGGAGAAATACACAGTGAAACACAAGGATGTCCTGGGTTTATTACACTTTTAAAGCTGCACAGTGAAACGATGTGAAAAACCAGGAGTCGTTTTTCGGGGTACTGGGGAGTCGTTTTTCGGGGTACTGGGGAGTCGTTTTTTCGGGGTACTGGGGGTGGGTTTGGGGGCTGCATGTCTTATATACTGGACGTGGATACTGGATGCTACACTGTGTTCAGTCATTCGGGCGATCAGGTGTAGGATGTCAGTGGTTGTGACTTCTGAACCATCATATAGTGCGACTACAGCATGAGACTATAGAACATGGGCCACAGTTCAATACACATGGCTTAGAGCCCCAATAAAGGTGGAATTTACTAAATCAAAAAATCTCGTTCTCTCTCTCTACATTAAATGACTGTTATTTCATTGCTGCCAGCATACATTTTGTCCAAAGCTACAGAATGAGGTGATAATATAACACAGAACTGGTGCAGCTTTCAGTTTCTGGTTCTTCCCCTTTTTCATGTCAATTAAATTTAGTCCAATTGGGTTCATCGTGTTTTACTGCCTGATCCTGTTACAGTATTACATTCGAATCAGTGCATTCAACCTACATTGCACATTATGACCATTAATCAGTCTACTGCTTTATTAATCAGTTGGAAAATGTAATTCAAAAGGGCACTACTGGAAACAATATTAATGTAAGACCCCACAGTTAGGTGTCTGTACAAGAAATGAAAAAGGACGTGATTTTGGGGTAACGTCAGATACTGTGTGATTTAAATATATCTAGTCAGACACAACTGTAGCCAGTGTAGGCCTCTCTCCCTCTTTCTCTCTCTACCTCACTCTCTTCTACCATATCATCCCCTCTTCTCCTCTTTCTCTACATCACTCTTCCATCATATCATCCCTTCTCCTCTCCACTTTCTCTCTCTCTCCACATGCTCTGACTAAGCTTGTCTTTAGTGTGGGGGAGGTGGTGTAGTGACTTCAGTCTGGATTAAGTCTGATTGTGATTCACTCACAATTAAACCACCGGCTAAAACTCACACAACCTTCTGTTGCTGCCCAGTCACCAGAGCACATCCCATAACCTACACCCAAGTCATTCTCTAAAGGTAATTACAAGGACAGGTAAGGCATGAAGCTAGGTGCATGTGGACAGAGACTGTAGTGTGTATAGGCACACTGGGAAAGGCCTCCTGATGTGTGTGCAGGAGGTGAGAGGATTATGTGTATGTGTGACAAGGTTATGTGAGTATGTAACAGAGAGAGAGAGAGAGAGAGAGAGAGAGAGAGAGAGAGAGAGAGAGAGAGAGAGAGAGAGAGAGAGAAGAGAGAGAGAGAGAGAGAGAGAGAGAGAGAGAGAGAGAGAGAGAGAGAGAGAGAGAGAGTGACTCACCCTTGCATCTGTAACTTTAAATTCTCGCAGGATGTATTGGGGCATGTTGTACTCAGCCATAGGGTCCACCACAAAGTACTGGTAGCGGGCAGAACGCTCTGCTGGCCAGTACTGATGGCACTTTTCCTATTGACAGACACGGACACACACACACACACACACACACACACACACACACAGTGTTAGCGGACACATGATAGTGCAGAGCTGCAGGCTAATGAGGACACAGTGGGTCTCTGGTGTTGATCCTCCCTACACCCATCACCCCAAACTTACCCCCCTCTTCTTTTCACATACACACCATCCATCTCTCCACCCTTATTGCACCTATCTAGCCACACCCCCTCAGTAAGAATAAAATCCTATTACAAGAATAACATCCTCTTCTGTAAGAGTGAAGTAATCTCCTCGGGGGGGGGGGGGGGGGGGGGGGGGGGGGGGGGGGGGGGTGTCGACCTGCTCACCTGTCTGACTTTCAATTTCCATGGTCTTCATGTTCTTTAATTTATCTGTCAGTAACATACCAACCCATTTACTTATCTTTACATATGACTTCCTAAACCACCCGCCTTTTCTTTGCACTGACACACACACACACACACACACACACACACACACACACACACACACTCACCCTGCCCATTTCTCTCAGCTTGGTGAGCATCACCACGATGGTGGAGTTATTCTCCCACAACATGCGCCAGAAGTCCTCTGTGGTCTCGGCTAACGGGCCCTGGGTGGCGATGTAGGCCTTCTGTTGCCTGCTCAAATACATTAGCCAAGACGTGATTAAAACACACACACACACACACACAAGCACACAGAGAACGCAAAGGTTTTGCATTGTACTGTTCACACTGGGAATAAATGACCTGTACACAGTTCTACTGAAAGCTACATTTCATGGAGACAAACACAGAGCTGAGATGCTGCACTGATCTGTGCACTACTGCCCCCATTGTACAACAATGGAACTACAACTAACAAAGCCAAGTATAGATACTACAATGCACAGTGCAGTATGTCGGCTGTATGACACTTAAATTTGACCTGATTAAATGTGTCCACAGGAAGAGAGAGACAGACAAGAAAAGAGAAAGGACAGATGGACAGGCAGACACGTGAGCGAACGTCCAGCCCACCTGTATCCGTCGATGAAGCTGGCGTTGATGTAGTCGGAGCCCTCCAGCCCTCTGATTGGCTGAAGGCACACGCGGGTGGTCTCGTAGGGCATGATGTTCACCAGGCGGTTCTTGAACTTGTTGCAGGGCAGGTTGGCGCTGATGAAGCGAGACGTGTGGGCCTTGGAGTTGGCCAGACGCTGCAAAGGAGAGACGTGGTTGAGACCGACCTGCCCGAGATTCTTCCTCTACACCACCTCTCTCAGCTCACTGACACCAGAGGGCCAGGCTCACAGACGCCAGGCTACACGTACAGCGTCGGGGGGAGCCGCCCTCGTCCACAACGACTCACATTACATTCTCTCTAGATTCTCCTTTAAAAACATACCCTAATGCTAGCACAGAAAAGGCCGTCAGGAAGACCGTGAGGCTAAAGCTGTTAGAGAGCAACAAGACAGAAATCTTTATAATTTCATGCATGTTTAAGTGCTCGTTTCTCCATCACCTGTCAGCACCATCACATATCACAACCCATCATGCCCTGAAAGTTATTAAAATGGGTCACTTTTATTACTGCTACAAGAACAGAGGAATTTCCCTTTTTAACACACACACACACACACACACACACACACACACACACACACACACACACACACACACACACACACACACACACACACACAAACACACGCACACACACCTCTAAGGTGGTACACTGCCTGCAGTTCATCTCTTTCTAGGTCAGCTGAGACAGTCCTGACTCCTCAAACAGGCCCATCAACTCAAGCCCACCAGCCTCTCGCTCACATTTCTTCTTCACCTCTCACTTTCTCTCTCAGTCCTGCAGCCCCTGTCTCAGGTATCCACCCCCCCCCCCCCCACACACACACAGCCCAGCCAATCTTAAGAAGGGCACAGAGGGAGGGAGGTGTAATGTTCTACATGAGCCCACAGCCCTGTAACGTGTGACACACACCTGTTCTCCCTCTGCCTGTCTCTCTGTGTGTGTGTCTGCGTCTCTGAGCGGGAGTGAACCACATGCAGACTGGATCCCTTTAAGAAGATCCATAATCCCTTTGCGTTCAATCAGGGAGGCTCCGACACTTTTGCCCGATTCCCTCCCCTTCTATCCCTCTTCTCTCTTTCTCCTTCTTTATCCCCCTGTCTCTTTCTCCTTCTCTCCTCTTCCTCTCCTCCGCCTGCTCGTCATCTTCAGCTATTAATTACGGCCTCCTCTCGTCCTCCTGCTCCTATAATTAACACAGCGCCGTGCCTCCAGCCTCCGCCACGCTGCTGTTACATAATCCACGTCTGCGCCGGTGAACGTCCCAGGAGACGCGGCTCGCTCTGCGGCTAACGGACGCACCGCTGTGTTGCGGAGAGCCATTTAGCAAGTGATTACAACACGCCGCCCGTTCGGCTCGAGAGCGGCCCCGGTGGGGTCGCGCCGTGCTGGGGTGGATTGTCAACCGCTCCCCAGTCGAACGGCTAGCACGCAGGACAGCGATGGTGTCCGATGGGGCCACGGCGATCCACCCAAGAGGGCAAAAGAATTGCAGCCATTACTCTAAATCAGAGTGTCCTGTGACCTGTCAATCAAAGTGACACTAGCCAATCATGGATGTCTGTGGGCTGGTGCTTACTGACCAGGGTGGTTAGTGCCTTCTTCTGAATGTGTTCATGCATGTGCTTACCTGACCCCTCCAGCACTGACAGCTGTATGTATGTCGTATGACAGGGTTATCTAGCTGTATGAATGTGGTATGACAGGGTTAGCTAGCTGTATGTATGTGGTATGACAGGGTTAGCTAGCTGTATGTGTGTCATATGACAGGGTTAGCTAGCTGTATGTATGTGGTATGACAGGGTTAGCTAGCTGTATGTATGTGGTATGACAGGGTTAGCTAGCTGTATGTATGTGGTATGACAGGGTTAGCTAGCTGTATGTATGTGGTATGACAGGGTTAACTAGCTGTATGTGTGTCGTATGACAGGGTTATCTAGCTGTATGTGTGTGGTATGACAGGGTTATCTAGCTGTATGTGTGTGGTATGACAGGGTTATCTAGCTGTATGAATGTGGTATGACAGGGTTATCTAGCTGTATGTGTGTGGTATGACAGGGTTATCTAGCTGTATGAATGTGGTATGACAGGGTTATCTAGCTGTATGAATGTGGTATGACAGGGTTATCTAGCTGTATGTGTGTCGTATGACAGGGTTAGCTAGCTGTATGTGTGTCGTATGACAGAGTTAGCTAGCTGTATGTATGTGGTATGACAGGTTTAGCTAGCTGTATGTATGTGGTATGACAGGGTTAGCTTGTCAGGGTTCGACCCAGGCACGTGACTCCTGCTGCCACTAGGCGGAGCCCGCGAGCTGTAACCAGGGGCAATCAAGCCCGATAGGTTGCACCTGTTCCACAGCCTATTTAAGACAAGCGACTTCAGCAACTCATTGCTGAAGTTGTTTGTTGTTCTATGCACACACAGCCCAAGCCAGTTTTCTCTCGTCTCCGGACTACCTCTCGTTTCTCCAGTTCTCCTGTTTCTACCCTGAGTGTTCTCAGGCTGTTTTTTGTTTCCTTCTGTCTTTTCCCTCTTTGTTCTTTGTTGGTTTGTTCTCCAGTGTTCTGGTTAACAGACTGGCAGGTAACCAGGTAGAAGCTATTGGTCTTGTTACCATAGCTTCCTCTTTTGTTTCTTATTTTTTCCCTTCCCCTCTGACACGTCGAGTTTGCCTCCGTGTACTTTTCGTTTTTTCCCATTTTTCTTTTTGGACGCGTTGTATTTCTTTCCGCGTGTTTTTTGTTTGTTTTACTTACCTGGTCTTTACACACATCGAGCTTCTCCGTGTTGTCTTTCTGTTGTTTCCCTCTGGGGTTTTTGTTTTCATTATTTCCCGCATTCGCGGAGGTTTCATTTGGCTGTTTTTTGCCGTTTGTTTTATCGGGTCGCGTTTGAGTCCTCACCACGTTTAAACCAACGCGTCACCCCCGAGAGCGGCGGCGAGGCGTAACATAGATAGCTGTATGTGTGTCGTATGACAGGGTTAGCTAGCTGTATGTGTGTCGTATGACAGGGTTAGCTAGCTGTATGTGTGTCGTATGACAGGGTTAGCTAGCTGTATGTGTGTCGTATGACAGGGTTAGCTAGCTGTATGTATGTGGTATGACAGGGTTAGCCAGCTGTATGTATGTGGTATGACAGACTTAGCCAGCTGTATGTATGTGGTATGACAGGGTTAGCTAGCTGTATGTGTGTCGTATGACAGGGTTAGCTAGCTGTATGTGTGTCGTATGATGGGTTAGCTAGCTGTATGTATGTCGTATGATGGGTTAGCTAGCTGTATGTATGTGGTATGACAGGGTTAGCTAGCTGTATGTGTGTCGTATGACGGGTTAGCTAGCTGTATGTGTGTCGTATGACGGGTTAGCTAGCTGTATGTGTGTCGTATGACGGGTTAGCTAGCTGTATGTGTGTCGTATGACGAGTTAGCTAGCTGTATGTATGTCGTATGACGAGTTAGCTAGCTGTATGTATGTCGTATGACGAGTTAGCTAGCTGTATGTATGTCGTATGACGGGTTAGCTAGCTGTATGTATGTCGTATGACGGGTTAGCTAGCTGTATGTATGTCGTATGACGGGTTAGCTAGCTGTATGTATGTCGTATGACGGGTTAGCTAGCTGTATGTATGTCGTATGACGGGTTAGCTAGCTGTATGTATGTCGTATGACGGGTTAGCTAGCTGTATGTATGTCGTATGACGGGTTAGCTAGCTGTATGTATGTCGTATGACGGGTTAGCTAGCTGTATGTATGTCGTATGACGGGTTAGCTAGCTGTATGTATGTCGTATGACGGGTTAGCTAGCTGTATGTATGTCGTATGACGGGTTAGCTAGCTGTATGTATGTCGTATGACGGGTTAGCTAGCTGTATGTATGTCGTATGACGGGTTAGCTAGCTGTATGTATGTCGTATGACGGGTTAGCTAGCTGTATGTATGTCGTATGACGGGTTAGCTAGCTGTATGTGTGTCGTATGACGGGGATAGCTAGCTGGCGGGCATTGTACATAGCGTTCTGCCTCCAGTCCCAGGTGTTGCAGAAATATCGCCAGGTCAAACAGTTCTGGACCCGTGTGGTACTTCTGAACGACCGGTGCCATTTTTGTATAGGGCGGATATCCTTGTGGAACTCTTGTGTGTTACCAGTAAGTGTGATATTGGTTACTCAGCTGCACAATGGCACTGTAGCCCAGCATCACATCACATCACAAGTCATCCTCTGGAGGCATGTGTGGCTGAGGGTGGCTAAATCACACTGGTGGAGGTGGGGGTGGGGCCCTTAAACACAGGAGCTGGGGGAATACAAGGGTCAACGCAAGCTGTCTTGCAAAGCATATCGGGTGAGCGGGCTGCGATGTGTGAGCCGCGTGGGTGGAGGCGTGTGAGCCGCGTGGGTGGAGGCGTGTGAGCCGTGTGGGTGGAGGCGTGTGAGCCGCGTGGGTGGAGGCGTGTGAGCTGTGTGGGTGGAGGTGTGTGAACCGTGTGGGTGGAGGCGTGTGAGCTGCATGGGTGGAGGTGTGTGAGCCGTGTGGGTGGAGGTGTGTGAGTTGCATGGGTGGAGCTATCTTACCTTGAACTCGAGCTCCATGCCTGTCACATGCTCGCCGGCCTCCACCTGCGCCAGCCGCTGGATGTATGAGAAGAGGCTACGGGCGGCCACCTCCGTGTTGCCGCAGGCTACCGCCTCCAGGAGGGCGTCGTGGATGAAGCCGTACTGGTCCTCCGTCTGGACCATGTAGTTGCGCTGGGAACGCATCAGGGTCACGTGACCGTAGATATCCACCGTCTTCTCGTGTTTGATCCGCTCCAGCATGGCGTCGATCACGATGAAGCAGCCGGTCCGGCCCACGCCGGCACTGCACGCACACACACACACAACCACACACACACACACACACACACACACACACCACCAGACGGAAGGAAGGAATGAACTTCAAACAGCTGGTAGGGGGTTCTAAGGCCCCTCTACTGATCACACCACGTATTTTATGCATTAAGGATTAATATAAACACAATATTCATTTAAAAATTTCAGAAAGCTTGGCACAGGATAAATATGAATTCTTGGCCTAGCCGAAGGGAGCAGGTGTTATAATAGTGTGTTTTAATGAGTCAGAGCTGATCCTCAGTGCATGGCCTTTATTCTTTACACCAAAGCAGAGTGAGTTACACTGGAAATAGTTTAAGATGGCATGAGAAAAAGAGTGAGAGAGTGAGTGGGCAAAACCTTCAGCCAGACACCTCTGAGTTAGTCCTAAAACTACCAACTGTACACAGCACCACAGTGCTGTCGCCCTGTGTCACTATACTAGACCTAGACCTGTACTAGACCTCTCCCTTGGGGGTAGCTAAGAGGGGGTGGGCATTGAAATGTGGGTGGGGCACTGTGGAAGTGGGCGGAGCCTCATCGGTCCAGGCTCGGTGCATATTGTGGCACCTGCAGTGTGCGATGATGGGGCCAGCATCAGGGGGGTTACAGGTCTTCACCCTCCTCAGGAAGGCCAGGAAAGGGGTGGGGTACTCTGGCACCCCGTGGTCCGGCCACGCCGTGAACTGGAACTGACGTACCTCCCGTTTTTCACTAGAACCATTCTGAAGAGAATAGAGAGAAAGAGAGAGAGAAGGAGAGATGAATCTTAAATTCAGCATTTCAGCTGCACTGTATTGGGTTGGGTGGGCACCGAGGAGATCTGAGCAGGCGGAGGGAGGCGGGACAGAAAGAAACAAACAGAATGTTAGTGGTCAGAATGTCAGATGACTGGCATGGGGACTCAGAACCTCTGTCCTTAACAATACAGCAAAGTTTCACATCACAAAACACGTGCATGCCCACCTGAGAGAGAACAGAGCTGACAAAGAGAGAGACAGACAGACATACAGACAGTTAGACAGACAGACAGACAGACAGTTAGACAGACAGTTAGACAGACAGACAGTTAGACAGACAGACAGACATACAGACAGTTAGACAGACAGACAGTTAGACAGTTACAGACAGACAGACAGTTAGACAGTTACAGACAGACAGACAGACAGACAGACAGTTAGACAGACAGACAGACAGACAGACAGACAGACAGACAGACAGACAGACTCTCACTGTTCTGTCCCCAAGTTTTTCCTTTTCTCTTAAGAGTGAGATTCTGCGTTTCAACACCACTGCATCTCCTACAGACGCTTCTCCATAAATAAACGACATAATTAAATGCTAAAACCCCCCCTCACCCCCCCACCACCGCCGGCTGCCTCCTGCTGCGTGTCTCTCTGTACTGCGTACCTATGTGGCACTGTATTGAAGAATTCATACCCATAGATGTCTGTTACACACACACACGCGCGCACACACACACACACACACACAAGCACACACGGACGCACACACACACACACGCACACGCACACTTCCCACCTGCAGCCTAAATAAGTGTCTGCACTAAAAGAGAATATGCATTTAATATTTTTTCCCGCAGATCTGCTTTGCTCTTCCCTGGGGAACCCAAAGGGGGCGCCAGTGAGCGCCCCGGGCATTAGTATTCAGCCTTGGTCAGAGTGTACGTCCCAACGATCACCATCCATCCTGCTGACCGCCAGGCGTCCGTGAGACAGCGTGTGGCCAATTACCTAGCGAGCTCTCTTCTGCTGCTCACCAGGCTAAGTGCTCTGCTGCTCCACAAGCCGCGTTAGAAGATGATAGATCAGAGAGGCAGCAGACAGAAAGGTTACGCGTTTATTGGTACATTTGTGCCTGTGTGCCTGAGTGTGTGTGTGTGTGTGTGTGTGTGTGGATGAGTGGGGTGTTTCTTGGGAGAAAACACAGGGGAGAACGAGGACGAGGATGGAGAAGAGAATCTGAGAAAGCCCTTCTAGACACGCCTCACCTGTTCCCAGCATTCATGTTCATTTCTCCTTATACTATAGTGTTGAGAATCCCCACAGAGCAATGTGTTCAGCTCCTGAGGGAAATGTTGTGTGTGTGTGTGTGTGTGTGTGTGTGTGTGTGTGTGTGTGTGTGTGTGTGTGTGTGTGTGTGTGTGTGTGTGTGTGTGTGTGTGTGTGTGTGTGTGAAAGAGAAAGGGACAGACACTGTTTTTACCGCGTAAGAGGCTAGGAACACAGCTTTTCTCCTGGTGGTTAGGAGAGAGAGAGAGGTGGGTTTGTCGGTTGTACGCCCATCTCCTCTGCACAACTCAAAGATGGAGTTCGTGCCTCTTTTCAAAGGCGAGCCTTCAGTTTCACTCTTTAACAGCTCCCAATTTGTTTGGAAGCTCCTAGCTCCTAAAAGCAGGAGATATCTGGGTAGCTGTACACAAGACTTTAGTCTCGGTTCACTCAGCAAGTCTTTCAAGTGCCTCACGGTACAATAAAGTTGCTAAAGCTGACATCACACGGCCATGTCAAACACTACGTGAGCCATTATAATAATCAGTATAATAACCTTTAATGGAATATTTGGAATAGTACAGTAGTTCTTTGATGTTCAGGAAAAATATAGCCATCATGTAAGCCCAAAGTGGCTATGTCTAGTGATCTGTCGCTTTGGTAAGTTTAGACCCAAACTGTGGCGATGCTACAAGGTTCTGCTCATGGCTTGATCCCAGAATGATTTCAGCGTGGCCCTAGCACTGTTCTTCTGGAACGTTCTATCAACAACTTTTTGGCTGCGATCTCAAAATGGTTTGAAAATGTTTGCGTGCAAAAATATATATTTTTAAACGCTCAGTCATTTCCATGCCTGGCCTTCTCTACAGGCCACATTTGTTCAGTGTCGGCTGGAGTTCCTACCTTGTGTAAGGAGAAGGTTCTCACGCAGAACGTGGCCAGCTCGATGGTGTCCAGCAGGGTGACCTGCGTCATGCCGTACGTTTCTGTACCCCGGCTGGGCCAGTACTGGTCACACTTGATCTGCAGGCAGATGGAGAGACGTTCGATATGAACAGCCCTGAGGCGGAGGAGGGAATCCACGGTTCTAGACGCGGCGAGCGAGTTTATTAGCAGAGTGCAGCAGGGCGTTTTATCTGATGACAGCTCTACCGACACTGCGCGCTGAATCACTGGCTAACACGTCAATCACTTTCTGAACGGCTGATTTTTGTCTTGTGAATTTAGTGTGTGGATGAAGGGAAAAATTGCCCATATCCCTACAGTAAGCCTCCTTTTAAATAACTGTCAAACAACAGGCTCCTCACAGCCACATAAACACATGTTTAAACAGGACTGAGGTTACCCTCTTTAATCCATGCTCAGCTGTGAGATGCTCAGTGAACTGACTGACAAATTCGGACGAATCAGCATGCAGGCTGCTCACTTCCTGTCCCGCCCCTGTCCCATCCCCCTGCCCCCTGCTGGCTGCAGCGCTACTGTACACCCTGTGGGAGGGGCGGATGGGAGGGGCGGATGGGTGGGGCGGATGGGTGGGGCTTTAGTCCCTGCAGAGGAGGCTCTTATTCAAGTTCTCAGTGGACAGAGGGGCAGTGGGGGCATGTAAGTGAGGGTGGGGGGGAGGAGGAGCTTGGGGAGCTGCCCCACAGTGAGTGGGAGAGGGGCATTTGGAGGGGTAGCTGGGTCTGGGTGACGGCACTTGGTGAAATGAAGCCGTCCCTGCTGAGGGACTCTCGAAGCCAATGCGGCCCAGCGGGATAGGGGCTGAAGAACTCCCTCTTTGTCCCACCTCCATCTCCACCTCCACCTCCACCTCCATCTCCACCTCCATCTCCATCTCCACCTCCATCTCCGTTACACAGCGGTGACGTTGCAGCGTGGATGAAGCGTGGGAACTCTTTCTACCAGACGCGGCCCGAGACTCAAACCTCCCATAAATGCCACCCAACCTGTGGCGCTCCAGCCGCAATGCTCAAACACTCCGAACAACGCAAAATGTGTCAAACACAAGACAGCAAGCGCCGTGTTATCATCCATAACGGAGGCATAAAAGGGTTAGAATGAACGAGTCCCTGGCGGAGGTGCTGTGGGTCGTCATTTCTCACCCGTGATTTCTCCTCTAATCGGGTCATCATGACCACAGTAGCTGCTCTCTGCTCCCACACCATCCTCCAGAAGTCCCCAAACGTCTCGGGCAGAGGGCCCTGTGTGGCGATGTAGGCGTTCTGCTTCCTGTAGCCGTCGATGTAGTTCGCGTTGATGTAGTCGCTGCCCGCGATGCCTGCAGAGAAAGAGGAGGCGGCGAAACTGTAGGCAGGGAAGCCAAAATGGCGGACACCGGGCAGAGCTGCTCACAAGTTCAGTACCAAAATGCCGGGCGTTGTGAAATACAGACGCCGTGAAACACAGACAGCGGCAGGCAAGAAACAGGCTCATAAGCACTTTGGATAGAAATCAATCATAGAAAATAATTCCGCAATGGGTCTGGCTTTCTCTCACTGGCACTGGTGGGCTGATTTAGGGTTTGAGCCAGACCGGGATACAAGCTGGAATTAGACCGGGCTAGAAATCACCCTGTTCTCTCCCACGCAGACCCCCAGGCCTCTCCTGCCATCATGGCCTACAGTAAATCTCTTCCTAAAGTGGGGCCAGTTGGCCTTGACTCTCTGAGCCCTCTGAGCTGCAGATTGGGGAGGTGTTCGGGGGCTGGACGCTGTGGTTTCACCTCCATGACACAGAGGAGATATAAAGCAGCCAACGTGCACTGTGTGCTTCCAGACTGAAAAATCCAGACAAATGTTTTAAGTGATTCAAATCTTTAAATGGCATTTAAAGCTTGGAAACTAATTTCAGTGAACCATAACAGTCATTAGATAAAAAAGGTTATGTTTTGGTACACCAAACCCAAAAGTAAACATGATTTTCATTCTGTAAACACAATTCACAACTAAGTCTACTTTTGGCTTTGTGAGATCTCTAATAACAGAACTGAGTGGTATGAAAATGGTCTCAGGCAAGAGGAGAAATGATTTCTGAACACAAAAGATTACAATGTCAGTTGTTGTCAGGGGTGGTTTTAAAGCCATTATACATCTTCCAAAACAATAAAAGTGTGTTTAGTGTTCGTGAGGTGCCCAAGCACAGGACCACACTAACACACTGTTGCGCTCATGATTTAAGAGCGCTCAGTACACTTGATGAGGTGCGTTTTCAAGCCCCAAGTAAGAAATGGGGAAAGTGAGCAGTGTTCACTTGCAGATGGGGCATGGGGGACGGGGGCATGTGGTGGGGGTGTGGGGGTGTCTGTCAGGGTGGGGAGTGTGGGGGTGACTGCTAGGGTGGGGTGTGTGGGGTAGTTGTGTGTAGGGGTGTCTGCTTGTGTGGTGTAGTTGTGTGTAGTGGTATTTGCTAGGGTGGGGTGTGTGGGGTAGTTGTGTGTAGGGGTGTCTGCTTGTGTGGGGTAGTTGTGTGTAGTGGTATTTGCTAGGGTGGGGTGTGTGGGGTAGTTGTGTGTAGGGGTGTCTGCTTGTGTGGGGTAGTTGTGTGTAGTGGTATTTGCTAGGGTGGGGTGTGTGGGATAGTTGTGTGTAGGGGTGTCTGCTTGTGTGGGGTGTGTGGGGTAGTTGTGTGTGGTGGTATTTGCTAGGGTGGGGTGTGTGGGGTAGTTGTGTGTGGTGGTATCTGCTAGGGTGGGGTGTGTGGGGGTATCTGCTAGGATGGGGTGTGTAGTGGGTAGTTGTGGGGGGGTATCTGCTAGGGTGGGGTGTGTAGTGGGGTAGTTGTGTGGTCGGTATCTGCTAGGGTGGGGTGTGTAGTGGGGTAGTTGTGTGTGGGGGGGTATCTGCTAGGGTGGGGTGTGTGGGGTAGTTGTGTGTGGGGGTATCTGCTAGGGTGGGGTGTGTAGTGGGGTAGTTGTGTGGGGGGGTATCTGCTAGGGTGGGGTGTGTAGTGGGGTAGTTGTGTGTGGGGGGGTATCTGCTAGGGTGGGGTGTGTAGTGGGGTAGTTGTGTGTGGGGGGTATCTGCTAGGGTGGGGTGTGTGGGGTAGTTGTGTGGGGGGTATCTGCTAGGGTGGGGTGTGTAGTGGGGTAGTTGTGTGTGGGGGGGGGGTATCTGCTAGGGTGGGGTGTGTGGGGTAGTTGTGTGGGGGGGTATCTGCTAGGGTGGGGTGTGTGGGGTAGTTGTGTGTGGGGGGGTATCTGCTAGGGTGGGGTGTGTGGGGGTGTTGTGTGTGGGGGGGTATCTGCTAGGGTGGGGTGTGTGGGGGTATCTGCTAGGGTGGGGTGTGTAGTGGGGTAGTTGTGTGGGGGGTATCTGCTAGGGTGGGGTGTGTAGTGGGGTAGTTGTGTGGTTGGTATCTGCTAGGGTGGGGTGTGTAGTGGGGTAGTTGTGTGGGGGGTATCTGCTAGGGTGGGGTGTGTGGGGTAGTTGTGTGGGGGGTATCTGCTAGGGTGGGGTGTGTAGTGGGGTAGTTGTGTGGGGGGTATCTGCTAGGGTGGGGTGTGTAGTGGGGTAGTTGTGTGGTTGGTATCTGCTAGGGTGGGGTGTGTGGGGTAGTTGTGTGGGGGGTATCTGCTAGGGTGGGGTGTGTGGGGTAGTTGTGTGTGGGGGGGTATCTGCTAGGGTGGGGTGTGTGGGGTAGTTGTGTGGGGGGGTATCTGCTAGGGTGGGGTGTGTGGGGTAGTTGTGTGTGGGGGGGTATCTGCTAGGGTGGGGTGTGTGGGGGTATCTGCTAGGGTGGGGTGTGTAGTGGGGTAGTTGTGTGGGGGGTATCTGCTAGGGTGGGGTGTGTAGTGGGGTAGTTGTGTGGGGGGTATCTGCTAGGGTGGGGTGTGTAGTGGGGTAGTTGTGTGGTTGGTATCTGCTAGGGTGGGGTGTGTGGGGTAGTTGTGTGGGGGGTATCTGCTAGGGTGGGGTGTGTGGGGTAGTTGTGTGGGGGGTATCTGCTAGGGTGGGGTAGTTGTGTGGGGGGTATCTGCTAGGGTGGGGTGTGTAGTGGGGTAGTTGTGTGGTGGGTATCTGCTAGGGTGGGGTGTGTAGTGGGGTAGTTGTGTGGGGGGTATCTGCTAGGGTGGGGTGTGTAGTGGGGTAGTTGTGTGGGGGGTATCTGCTAGGGTGGGGTGTGTAGTGGGGTAGTTGTGTGGGGGGTATCTGCTAGGGTGGGGTGTGTAGTGGGGTAGTTGTGTGGGGGGGTATCTGCTAGGGTGGGGAGTGTAGTGGGGTAGTTGTGTGGGGGGGTATCTGCTAGGGTGGGGTGTGTAGTGGGGTAGTTGTGTGGGGGGTATCTGCTAGGGTGGGGTGTGTAGTGGGGTAGTTGTGTGGGGGGTATCTGCTAGGGTGGGGTGTGTAGTGGGGTAGTTGTGTGGGGAGTATCTGCTAGGGTGGGGTGTGTAGTGGGGTAGTTGTGTGGGGGGTATCTGCTAGGGTGGGGTGTGTAGTGGGGTAGTTGTGTGGGGGGTATCTGCTAGGGTGGGGTGTGTAGTGGGGTAGTTGTGTGGGGGGTATCTGCTAGGGTGGGGTGTGTAGTGGGGTAGTTGTGTGGGGGGTATCTGCTAGGGTGGGGTGTGTAGTGGGGTAGTTGTGTGGGGGGTATCTGCTAGGGTGGGGTGTGTGGGGTAGTTGTGTGGGGGGTATCTGCTAGGGTGGGGTGTGTGGGGTAGTTGTGTGGGGGGTATCTGCTAGGGTGGGGTGTGTAGTGGTGTTGGGGATCAGAGCTTCAGTCTCAGCCAGGAGAATGAGAGGAACTGCGTAAACAACTTGCCCCACCAGCACAGTAAACACCAAATAAATAAATAACCAAATAAAAAATCATGGAAATTTCAAAGGTGATTAATTTCTGTATTTATGGGCGCTGTGTTTGTGATGGTTTTGTTACGGCGTGTTAAGGCCCTGCTAAACAGAGCTGTTACCTACAGGGGTGAGCAGGCAGGTAAAGGAGTCAAGGCTGGAGGAAACTAGGAGCAGAGATGAAGGAGAACTAAACTGAGCAGAGCGAAAGCATCAGCAGCTCCAGGACCTGTGAAGGATGTGAGGTGTTGCTTCTCTGAGGACCAGGAGTTAGGGAGAAGAACACCGCTCCTGCCTGCTGGTGCTCGCTATTTCAGAACCACACCTTATTTACAAGAAACACTAAATACCGCTACACTGTGTGAACTTTCTGGGGAGTTCCTTACAAAAGACAATTTAACAAAATTTACATAAAAAACACTCCAAACATTCAGTGTTAAGTGTTCTTAAGGCATGGTGAGAATAGAGAGACACCTCAGAGTCCCCATTATTCATCTATCAGCTTATGTTGTAGCACAGCACATATTACACACATTGCACATTACATGCATGCCTTAGATCCTTGGACAGTAACAGAGAGGATTGTGGGAAGTGTAGTTGCGTGGAAACTGACCGTCGATGGGTGCCAGGATGACGCGGGAGTGGTCGTAGGCGATGACGTTGGCGTAGCGGTTCTTGGGCTTGTTAACCTCCAGGTTGGAGTGTTCCCAGGTGAACTGCTGTCCTGGGTCGATGGACTGCGGGTGGGGGAGGAGATAACACCGTCAGAGGCGTGGCCTCACGCCCGGCACCCCAGACACCGGCGACACCGGCTCTGTCCACTGCACACGCGCTCGGGCTCCCTCGCATCCCCAGACACTCCCCCTTTGGGGGTGGGTAGTGGCCCGTGGCCCGGCACTGAAATTAAATGCCAGCACTAGGACCCTGCAGCCCACTCCTCTCAGACAGACCACTCCACTGGCAGAGAATAATAGCATCAGGAATATTGATAAAGGATTCTGCGCTTCCCCTGAGGAGAAATAGATGTGGCTGAAGTGGTGTGTGTGTGTGTGTGTGTGTGTGTGTGTGTGTGTGTGTGTGTGTGTATCCAGCTGCCCTAACGCTTGCAAGATAAATTCTGTCGCACTCCTTATATGAGAAATTCTGAATAAATATTCTATTCGCCGTCAGGGTAATTTAGTATTCCATTATGTTTGGGGTTGCAGGCTCTCCCCTCTCCAGCTTTGGGGCTTGAAGGATGTTTTCATTTAGGTGTGTGGCAATGCAAGCTGAAACTGAGGCTAAATAAGGCACAATAAAAGGTTTGATGTAGCAGCCTCCTCTACAGTGATTACAGCCAGGATCACTGTTGCCACTAACTATGCCTGCTCGCTCCACACTCCCCCTGCTGGAGGGGGCACCTCACTGCAACATGGGTGGGACTGTATTCAGGAATATTTTAAGATTTACAATATGAATTTAAGATTAATTGAAAATGATACAATTTAGTTTATTTCACTCTGTGAATTCTCAAAGTGGAGTAAAGCAAATATTTTAGAAATCTTTAACTGAACCGAAATGAAAGAGAGGCCAACTCTACCGGAGTCCTTTTCCCTCAGAAACTCAAAGTGCTTGTGGCTGGTGAGTTGACTCTTGCTGGACAGTGGAAGACAGATGGTGACTGTCATAACCTCAGCAGCTTCGGTCTAACTCCTCTGTTAGAACATTTCTAAGTGCTGCCTGCTCTTGCACTATATAACAATCCATGCCATTGTGCAAAACTATGAGCCGTCTGAAATGGAATTTCTCTCCCTTACCTTAAAAAGAACAAAGAAGCATTCTTCTCTCTCTGATCTCTCTGTCTGTCTGTCTGTCTGTCTCTCTCTCTCTCTCTCTCTCTCTCTCTCTCTCTCCTTTAGCACAGCTTGCCACTAAAAACCAATTAGTCAGCAACTGGGGTGCCCGGCTTGGCACACCAAGGTGCACAGATGAGAAGCCGTTCATCATGAAAATAATAAAATTAAAAGAACAAAAATAAATCAGTCATTTGTTCCTTCTAGAGAGAACAAGTGTGTGAGAGTAAGAACATTATCTTGCATTTCTCTCTTTAGTTCTACATGGTAATCAGAAGGCGCACTGGTGGGCGGGGCTTGGGTCACTGATTGGTCGAGTGTGCAGTTCTTTGAAGTTTTGCTTTGTGACACGCCTTCTTCTTCTTGTCTACTCTCACCTGCTACAGTAACAAACTACACCGAAGCTATACACACTATTTCTTTATTGCTGGTAATAGCTAATATGTTATGGTACATGGCAATGTTGTACAACATTGTAGTAATAAAGAACAATTAGACCAGAGTTACAGATATGATATGGGACTGTAGGCTGTGAAAGTGCCATGCAAGAGGAGCACACATCTCTATCTGCCCATCAGGATGGGTCCACAGCTGCCACAGGCCCGGTTCCAGGCTGGGGGGCTGTTGCGGGCCTTAGAGTGGCTGTCTCCAGGTTACGAGACGGATCGGAGAATATGCCGAGATTACACACCCACTTTACGAAGCAAGAGCTTCAGGCAGAACCGTTCTGATATTCATCTCTCAACGAGGGGTTATGAAAAGATGTGTTTCTATCTCTTATGGTTATGCCTCATAGACTTCTCTGAACCCTAACAGAAAAGGGGAAACTTTTATGTCACATTACCTCTTCACCCTGGGTTCATGGACACATGTTATTAAAGGGTAGAAGATCAGAATCCAGTGAGCAGAGAGAGAAAATATAACCTCTGACATTTAATCACACGGGGAACGAATTTTTAAAATTGAAATTTCACAGTTGTGGATGTGAGGAGCATTATCTCTACAAAATGATCTCAACTCACGTCTCGCCTCCCAGAATTTTATTCAGGGTTGTGTTTAGGTGCTGAGCTCCGTAAGAGCTCCTCATTTTAAAGACTCTTGTATTGTTAGCGACAAAACCCAAAGCAGTCTTACCAAACCTAATCTTAAAGATGAAATTCTCAGCTAGCTGCCTCGTACCCCTGCAACAGCACCTAACTGCCCCTACTGCACCTAACTGCCCCGACCTCGTACCCCTGAGACAGTACTAGATGCCTCTACCTCGTACTCCTGTGAAAGCTTCAGGTTGTCATTGGCCTTGAGAAGCTCCGTATGCTCAGCCAGTTCTGCGATGGGGATGGGTGGGTGGTTCATCATACCTGCAAACCCAGATGGGAGTGAGAGACACCGAGAAAGAGAGAGACAGACAAAGAAAGCAAGAGAGATGTCAGTTTAGCTGCAGGTCAGGTCAGATCATAGTGGATCACCATGCCTTTTCAGAGGGGTGGGGGTAGGTTGGTGGTGCTAAGGTTGCTGTGGGTATCGGCTGGCACATTGAACTACATGCAAGGCTGGACTGGGTGGGTGGTTGGGGCAGTGAGATTAGGGAACACATTAAATCAGTCAGGATGGAGCCAGCGATGGCAGAGGTTAGGTGAGACATTTGACCAGGCCAGGGCTCTGAATTCCGATTCTGGACACTTACCATTGTCCTACACCTCATGCAAACCTACTGTGTTTATACAAAGAAAATAAAGGAAACCTGTGGGCGACTGCCAAGATGACAGAGAAACCACAGACCAATTACTTTTTAATGCCACTGGGACACACTGCTCTTAATAGATAGCATCACGGTGATGAGATTTTGGGAACTATGATAATAAAAAGCGAGAAGGCCCAGAGCATATATCAGCACATGCCTGATTTATGCAGCTCAGACAATCCCATATATTCCTCTGCAAGCTCAGGAATAATATTTTCTTCTGCAAAAAACAACAGCAAAATCTCTTCAAACAGACTAACAAAATCAATGACTTGGAACAGCTTCAAAAATTAGCTTGGAGAAATATTTCCCGCTCTACACAGCGTCTCGCAATCTGGAAATATCAATAGAATAAGAATTTTATCTAATGTGCATCATGAATCAAAACTTTTCCAATTTTTTATAAAAGTAGAAATGGATGTAACTAAAAGACCAATTTGCATTTACTTTGGGTCATAAAAAAGAAAAAAAAAAAAACCTTGCGTGTTCTCATCATTGCGTGTTCTCATCATTTCCTGTTATTATGTCCCAAGGTAAGTCCTAAGGTAAGCAGACAAGCCCAGAGGTCCTGTCTGCTTCCCCAGCAAGGACCTCCCCTGGTTTCTCTGACACCATTTGTGCAAGTAGACTTCTGATGAGTGGGCGGAGCCTTTGCCAGAGATGATGGGGGAGGAGCACTTGGCTAGGCCAATGAGAAATGGAGGTCTGACTGAGCAAATGGAGGGTGGGGCCCTGGCCTGGACTAAAGCAGGGTGGAGCCCTGGCCTGGACTAAAGCAGGGTGGGGCCCTGGCCTGGACTAAAGCAGGGTGGGGCCCTGGCCTGGACTAAAGCAGGGTGGGGCCCTGGCCTGGACTAAAGCAGGGTGGAGCCCTGGCCTGGACTAAAGCAGGGTGGGGCCCTGGCCTGGACTAAAGCAGGGTGGAGCCCTGGCCTGGACTAAAGCAGGGTGGAGCCCTGGCCTGGACTAAAGCAGGGTGGGGCCCTGGCCTGGACTAAAGCAGGGTGGGGCCCTGGCCTGGACTAAAGCAGGGTGGAGCCCTGGCCTGGACTAAAGCAGGGTGGGGCCCTGGCCTGGACTAAAGCAGGGTGGGGCCCTGGCCTGGACTAAAGCAGGGTGGGGCCCTGGCCTGGACTAAAGCAGGGTGGGGCCCTGGCCTGGACTAAAGCAGGGTGGGGCCCTGGCCTGGACTAAAGCAGGGTGGGGCCCTGGCCTGGACTAAAGCAGGGTGGAGCCCTGGCCTGGACTAAAGCAGGGTGGGGCCCTGGCCTGGGTTGACTGTGGGGAGGGAGCCCAGACCTGAGCTCACGGGTGGGGGTGTGGGGGGGTAGTTGTGGGGCAGTGATGCCTAGATCTGGGGTGGGGTGGTCTCAGGGTGAGACAGTGCAAGTGCTCACAGCTTCACTCCACTGTAGCCAAAGCTTAGCAAGCACCGTGTCTCCCACGCCCTCTCTCTACCCAACTGGCTAATGATGTGAACATCAACTATTAGTGCTAATGCCCTCCTGAATGCCTCCAAACACCAACGGCTAGCACAGTTATGCTACAACGTGTTTGGCTGTTAAAAAAAAATCAGACGCTGGCGGGCGTCTCCCAAATGGTGTCGAGCGCTCGGGGAGTTGATCTCATTATGAGCATAACACTGTCCGTGTCGTATAAAACAGGCGGGAAAGGGCATATTGTCTTTTTATGCCTGCTTGAGAAACCCGGCCCTAATCCTCATCCCAGCATCTATACGAGCGTTTGAGCCAGTTTGGGGCTTTTACTGTGACAGAGGTCAAAAGTTGGCTAAATGTGGACATCTCTTTCAAAAGTTTCCGCGCTTTAATTAGGTGTGCATAATCTGCATAATCACATTAGCTAGCCTCAATTTCCCCTGCTAATTCACAGCTCTCCGCTCTGCACATCACGCAGTCTGTGGCTCGTGCCCAACCCTTTGCACTTGTAGTTTTTCACGCAAGCGCTATAACGGCTGATGCCATTATGGCCGAAACCACAGGACAGCGTTTTGACATCGGTGCGCAAAGGACCTGATAAATATGCCACCTCATTAAAATAAATGCATAAATAAATGTAAAAAATATCCATTAACATCTCTAAACAGTGAAACAAACCCCAGACCGTGTCTGTTTCCTGCACATGTAGTTCCTTCCATGCTGGTCTGCAGGTGTCATTATGACTCTAGTCTAAAGTCACCCCTGGGCTCAAGGATATTTCATCAGTTTATATTTCACAAAGAAGTTGCATTGATTTTTTTCCCTAGCAACTATTCTATTACTTTTTCGGGCCTCTAAAAGTGAGAGCCCTCAGAAGGGCTTCTTGACTAAATAAATAATAGTAATAAAATAATTATTTCCATTCAACATTACAATATGATTTCTGACATCAGTAAAAGGAGACTAGCTGTTAAAGCTTGAGGAAGAGAGCAACGGAAAATGCTGCATCGCCCCCTACAGGACAGAAGTGGCAGTACGGTCCTGAGTTTAGGGTTCAAATTCAAATGGTCAGAAGTTCTCTGCACCTTGCACCCTTGCCTCAGACTCTGGATTAGTGGTCAGCTCTCTCCACTCCAAAGAGCCCTTCCACTTCCAGCGTGGTACCCTGCTGCCCAGAACCCTGCTGCCCAGAACCCTGCTGCCCAGAACCCTGCTGCCCAGAACCCTGCTGCCCAGAACCCTGCTGCCCAGAACCCTGCTGCCCAGAACCCTGCTGTCGTTTCCTCCACATATCTTTTAGGTTTAGAGCACTTTTCACTCTAAACCTGCGGCTGAGCAAACAACAGCGGCTCAGTGCTCCTATTTCCCACACTGAGGATTTGGACTGTTTACCCAGAAGGATATTCGATACCAATATCCAGACTGCTCTGTGGGGCTCACAGGACGCAAGGTCTTTTTTTTTCCAAGGACAGGTTCCGTCGAGCCTCTGGGTCATAGATTCATCTCTCCGTCCTGGATATTCAACATGTCATCAATAAATGTAAGCAAAACTACCCCCAATTTAGTTTTTACATCACCACACTCGTTATGATGCTGAGAGAGAGAGAGACTTTTCTTTTTTTTTGCCTTGTGCAGTGTTTGAACACACTCATTTGCATATAAAGGGATCTTCGCTGGTCTTGGCGTTGTTCTTGTTTCTCCTTTCAGAACTTGCCCGTGTGAACGTGTGTGTGTGTGTGTGTGTGTGTGTGTCCGCCCGTGTTGGACCAAATGTCAGCCTATTGTCTGCGGAGGATTCCATTAATTCTGCTAGTTATCTCGGCCCGCCGGACGCAGCTGTCGGAGGAGAGGGGAACGGGAGCGGTGAGGGAGACGCAGAGAGGAGGTGCAGGGGAGACACCCACCCCGCTCCTCCCATCTGTGGGTTAAAACGAAACAGCCCATCAGCCGGTGAGAATACAACAACGGCAGGAACGCAGGGCGGCAAACACACGGCGTGTTATGAAAAGGGAGGAATTAGTGCTGAATGTGCAAATTTGACTTTGAGAGGAGCAAAAAAAAAAAAAAACAAACAACAACAAAAAAAAAACTAACAAAAAAACACTATAAATGCATTCAGCGCTATATTCACACAGCACTATCAGATAAACTGGGGGGCAGTGCCAGAACACGAAGCAGAGCAAAAGAAGGCACAAAGCTCAGAGCTGCAGGAACTAACTTTCTGAGTGAAAAGAGGCTTCAGATAGAGGGCTGCTCAGACCAGAATCTGAAAAGAACAGCACACATGAAAAAACAAACCAAAAAAGCCCAAAGACAATTCCTTTAATATACTGATAATCAAATAGGAAGCAAAAATGGAAATCATAATAAAATACAAAACAGACGGATAACAGCTAAATGTCGTCATATGCGGTGAATTCATATTCATGTTCTTTTTTTTTTTAATCTCCTGTGAATTTACCATTCCAGGGTCGGGGAGGGTCCTGAGTGTGGGCTCTCTCAACAGGCACTGAGATAGGCACCAAAGATGATGCGATGTGAATCTAAAACACTCACACCCACCAGCCACCACTCATTACTGCTGGGCCTGTACGCTTCGCCATGGGAACACTGTCCATCGTGGCTCCGTAAGCTACCAGGCAGAAATAACCCAGAGAAGCAATCGCTGTAGCACTGAGGGGTGAGACGGAGGACTATGTGTCCGGGTTCATCATTGTAACATGAAAGAGAATGATGTGGTTTCATGAAATGATGAAGGATCTAAGTCAGGACGTAACCAGCCTTTCACACCATATTATGAAAGCGAACACACCCAAGTTGAACAGCTACGCTGACAGAACGAGTCTTCGGCTCGGAAGGTGCCGGTGGACCACTGACCCAAAGACCCAGAGGTCCATGTTACAGCTGGGTGGGCAGTTACACCGTGTGTGTGTGTGTGTGTGTGTGTGTGTGTGTGTGTGTGTGTGTGTGTGTGTTCGTCATGAGCAGAGGGGAAGGAACGTGGAGGTAGTGTGAGCTGAGGAAGACTTCCACAAGTCAGGCGCTGCCCGTCAGGTTGTCTAAAATCTGGGCAGGCAAAGTGGTACTGGGCTGCTAGGCTCACAGGTGTGTGTGTGTGTGTGTGTGTGTGTGTGTGTGTGTGTGTGTGAGAGAGAGAGAGAGAGAGAGAGAGAGAGATAGATTTGTGTTAAAGCCAGCTTGCTTAAAGAAACAGAAGCAAAGAGAAAGAAAGAATATTGAGAGGAAAATAAACAGGAGAGAACAGTTATTAGACTGAGTGTGTGTGTGTGTGTGTGTGTGTGTGTGTGTGTGTGTGTGTGTGTGTGTGTGTGTGAGATATGGAGCCCTGGGTCATTAAGCAGCCACATCCGTCTGTAATGTCTCACCACAAACAAGCTTAATGACTAAATCTCCAGCCTTCCTCCCCCTGAGACAAGGGGCATTAACGCCCCACACACCTACACCCACACTCCACCCACACCCCACCCACACCCACACTCACACTCCACCCACACACTCACACTCCACCCACACTCCACCCACACCCCACCCACACCCCACCCACACCCACACTCCACCCACACCCACACTCACACTCACACTCCACCCACACCCACACTCACACTCCACCCACACCCACACTCACACTCCACCCACACCCACACTCACACTCACACTCCACCCACACCCCACCCACACCCCACCCACACTCACACTCCACCCACACTCCACCCACACCCCACCCACACCCCACCCACACTCACACTCCACCCACACTCCACCCACACTCACACTCCACCCACACACCCACACCCCACCCACACTCCACCCACACCCCACCCACACCCACACTCCACCCACACCCCACCCACACCCCACCCACACCCACACTCCACCCACACTCCACCCACACACCCACACCCACACTCCACCCACACTCACACTCCACCCACACTCCACCCACACCCCACCCACACCCACACTCCACCCACACCCCACCCACACTCACACCCCACCCACACTCACACCCCCACCCACACCCACACTCCACCCACACCCCACCCACACTCCACCCACACTCACACCCCACCCACACCCACACCCCACCCACACCCCACCCACACCCACACTCCACCCACACCCCACCCACACTCCACCCACACCCCACCCACACTCCACCCACACCCCACTCACACTCACCCCACACCCCACCCACACTCACACTCCACCCACACCCCACCCACACCCCACCCACACCCCACCCACACTCCACCCACACTCACACTCCACACTCACACTCCACACTCACACTCCACCCACACTCCACCCACACCCCACCCACACCCCACCCACACCCACACTCACACTCCACCCACACACTCACACTCCACCCACACCCACACTCCACCCACACTCCACCCACACTCACACTCCACCCACACTCCACCCACACCCCCACCCACACTCACACTCCACCCACACCCCACCCACACCTACACCCACACCCCACCCACTCACACTCCACCCACACCCCACCCACACCTACACCCACACCCCACCCACCCACACTCCACCCAAGCGGCGTGGCGTGGGCATGGTGTGGGCGTGGCGTGACGTGGGCGTGGGCAGCCCTCACCTGTGTGGCACTTGTGTGGACTGAGGTGATCTGCTCTAAAGATGAAGAGCTAATGGAAACACGGCCAAGCCTTCCACAGCCCCCCTAACTGGTCTACAATGTCCATTAAATGAAATCCACCAAGCAAAGAGATAATGGCAACACTCGCTTGGCCAGAACAATGGTGCGAGGAAGACCAATATAGGCCTTATTAAATAAAGTTGGAACACCAACGCCAGGAGGACTTTAAAAAGAGGCTCGTTACATCCTGATGGAAGACGTGCTGGAATGTAGGCGGGACAGAGGGGGGACAGAAACTTGGGGACAACATTCCTTGTCCACCCGTTCTAGAGAGGAGACCTAGCGGATGGAGGAGGAAGGTGTGGGTGAACCGGTCTGGGCTCCACAGGGCGGAGGTAGATGTTCAACCTTGTTCTGAAACGCCATCATCATCGGGCATGCTGAAGTAACCGAGTGAGGGGTGAGGTGTGTGTGTGTGTGTGTGTGTGTGGGGTGCAGGGGGAAGAAAAGATTCCAGAGCGCATGTGAGATGCCTGGTTCTTGAACTTTTCAGCATGCATACTGTTCAGCCATGTGTGAGCGAGAGAGAGAGAGAGAGAGAGAGAGAGAGAGAGAGAGAGAGAGAGAGAGAGAGAGAGAGAGTGTGTGTGTGTGTGTGTGTGTGTGTGTGTGTGTGTGTGTGTGTGTGTGTGTGTGTGTGTGTGTGTGTGTGTGCGCACAGTGAATGTGACATGTACCTGGCGTTTGAAAGTTGATGCGTCTCATCTCCACGGGGTCGGTGGGGTGGTGTGGTGTGATCTCAGCGTTGTTCAGCAAACACTTTGTACGCGGCTCTGACTCCTTCCGCTTGCTGCTTGAAGGAGGGAATCAAATGAACAAAAACAAAGAGCCAGATCACACCGTTAAGATCCGAAATGTCCGCCGGTGGGCGGGGCATGTAGGAATGCAAATGAAGCCAACATCCTAGCGCTCACCCCCCCCCCCACCAATCTAATTAAACCCATCGCTTATGCTTAGGAAAGCTATTTTCTTTTGCCTGAGAAAACAGCAGTAAAGTACAGCTAAGCCTTACCTGTCAGGTTTGCTGTTTCCAAAGAAAGCAAGAGAGGGAAATAAATGTACAAGGGGGAGGGGAAGAAAAATCAATACAGAGCATTTAAATTCACAGAGTGTGCGTCTGACAGAACTCATCTGCATTAGCAGGGATCTGTAAGAGGCAGTGTGTGTGTGTGTGTGTGTGTGTGTGTGTGTGTGTGTGTGGTGGCCGTTGAGGGAGCATATGATTTCGAAAGTTGAGGTCAGGTGCAAGGGCAGTTAGAAGGGGGGGGGGGGGGGGGGGGGGGGGGGGGGGGGGTTGCAGAGGCCTCCCACCTCACAGGATTGGATAGCCCCGCCCCCTATGCCCCGCCTTGCCCCGCCCCCTCTGCCACTACTCACACTGCTAAACGGTCTAGAATACATTAGGCGTTCTCCAAACCATCCCACTCGATGTCCAGTGTGTCAGTGCTGGTACTCACTTCTTATACAGGAGAATGGCAATGACGATGCAGATTATGAAGACCACGGCAAGAACGGGTCCCACCACCCAGATGAGGCCGTCCCCACCCGTCTCTATGGGCTGGGGGTCCAGTTCTGGACCTGTGAGGATCTCCGTGTAGGGGCTGGACACGAACGTCCTCTGTGGGGATACAGAGTGAAATGGCTACAGGAGATCACACAGATTTTGACAACATCTCTGTGGGTGACGTCACACTTGCATGTTTAGGGGCCAAACAATTGTGAACTAAAGCATATGACCCACCCACTAATATATGACCCACCCACTAAAATATGACCCGCCCACTAAAATATGACACACCTACATCGCCTCTGCACCATGGAATATATTGTCTTCTCCTTGATACAACAAAGTGTGGATGTGGAGAACAGAGTGAAGCAGAGTGAAATAACACTCACAGTGTTCTCACACCCTACACCCTACACACCCTACACCCTACAGCCCACACCCTACAGCCCACACACCCTACACCCCACACACCCTACACCTCACACCCTACACACCCCACACACCCCACACACCCTACACCTCACACCCTATTGGCCCGCAGCAAATTCAGAAAATACAATTGAATATGGCCCGCACAGGAAGTGTCACTAAGAAGTCGCTAAACCTACCAGCACGGCAAACCGTTCTTAGACGGTGATTTCATAAAGCAGTGAGTGCCTCATTAAAGTCACAGAAATAATGTGCCCGAAAAAGTGCAAGATTTCAGAACGTGCAGAACGTGATCTTAGCAGCATTTTATATTTCACCAGGAGATGGCAGTGTATACTATACTATACTATACTACACAATACTCTACTATACTATAGAGACAGATGGCAAAATGGCAGGCTGAATGGTTGGCCCCCACACATGTTCACCTCACCAAATCTGGTCACTCCGATCCGTAGCCTCACTGCAAAAGGTCTGGACACCCCTGCCCGACACCCTACACCCTACACCCTACACCCTGCAGGGCAGGAAGGCGTCCTGCCCGTAGCCCCAGTCCACTCACCACGCCGGTGGAGTTGAGCTCAGCCAGGATGAAGACGGCGTAGTCCTGGCCGGGCTCCAGAGCTCGGTTCTCGTAGCCATTGTACACCATCTGGTTGCCCAGCATGAAGGTGGGTGGCATGGTGGCCGGCCTGAAGCTGGCTGTGATGTACGGCTTCCTCACGTCCACCTGCTGCAGCTGACGAGCTGTCCGCACGTGTCTCACCCTAGTGCCTCCGTCCCTCAGAAGCTACAGAGAGAGAGAGAGAGAGAGAGGGAGAGAGACAGAGAGAGAGAGAGAAGGAGTGAGAGAAGTGGTATGTTGAGGAGGAATGAGGAGAATGGAATCATCACAGGAGCTGATCAAGATTCATGCTGCCAAACATTTTTTAAAGCTTCATTTTCTCTCTGGTCTGCACTCAGTGGAATACTCGCTGGCACCGAGCCAAACTAAAATGAAATGAGTTATCTACTAGAGACAGGAAACAAAAAGTCCCCAAAAATGATGTGGACAACAGGATCATAGTGCTGCTGACGGCCTGGCGGCAGTGACGGCTCAAGGTCGGAGCGCTGCACTGCCTCAGGGTGAGGAAGAGGAGGAGGAGGAAGGGCAATCTCGTTTCCCCTAGACGCAACCCGATGAAGAGAAGGAACTGAAATCCCGTCCTGGCCCGGCTGGGCGTGGGTGAGTCAGTGTTGCCGACTGGCTGAGGTCTCTGGAGGTAAGACCTAAACACTGGTGCTTTATCGGATCAGGACCGGATCAGAACTGGATTTGGGACTCGGATGAAGATGTGGACGTGGTGGGGACGGGCTCTCTACCTCTTCCAGGTCCATTTCGTCTGGACTCTTCATGTGTCTGGGTCCTCTGCCCTTCTTCTGTGGAACCACCACCACATAGACAGACCTGCACACAGCAAACCCAGAAAAGGTTGCAGTAACAACACGAAGAAGTGACGTTATAACTGACGTGTAATCCGTAATCTCAATCACACGCCCACACAGTTACTGCTCCATGTCGAGATCCCTTACAGTGCAATTTAGTGAAGGACGAGCCCTCGTTTTTGACAGGAAGCCACATCTTGTCTTGTCAGTGACAAATCACTTGTTTACCACTTCATACGGGCGATGAACAACAGACCGGGCTTTGGGCCATCAGGAAGACACAAGCAGCGCTCACCTGAACATGTCCCGGGCCTCGAGGGGGGGCAAGGTGAAGACGGGCATGTTCTCGGACTCCCTCCGGCGGTCCGGCTCGGGCCGTCCCAGCGGGATGGGCGGGGCGGGTGCGGGCCAGCAGGCGGTGCCGGGGGCACGCCGTCCGCGTTCTCCTGGCAGCTGACGCGGAACTCGTAGGTGCTGTTGGGCCGCAGGTTGGTGATGAGGGCCCGGGTGGCTCGCGCGTCCACGTCCACTTTCTGCCGGTTGTACTCGATCTGCAGGGTGGGACGGGGTTAGGGTGGAGGCAGACACGGCGCTCCACTGAGGGAGGTGGAGAAAGCTCCTGCCTGGTGTGCACTTAACGGCTGTTGGTTCATCTATGAGGCCTGTTGATATAGCTGTCTGCTTTCTCATGCAGTCACCATTCGCCTTAAAGTTAAACTCAGGGTGCATACACCTTTTCCACGGTCAAATTCAAGCACTTTCACACACTTCCAAGCTCCATTTTCAATGTTTTCCAGCACCTTACAGCTTTAGTAAATTATATATTTATACAAATACACACATACTCAAAATGATTAATTCCCTTTTCATCACATTAAAAGAGTTGGCACCGTGTTTGATAATAGCAGAAGAATAAGAATTATATAAACCTGAATTACATAAACTTGAATTACATAAACCTGAATTACATAAACCTGAATAACATAAACCTGAATTACATAAACCTGAATTACATAAACCTGAATAAGAATTACATAAACCTGAATTACATAAACTTGTTAGCGTATTAAGATAGCTAAGCTTAATATATGCTTAAAATATATATTTTTTTAATAAGACTTTGCTGAGGTACCTAGCATATATTTTATTTGATGGTAGTTTATTTTCAAAATGTACAATGTACAATGTTTCGCGCTGAAATTGCAAGAGGCAGTACATTTCTGGCTTGTATTTCTAATATAATACAAGTGAACTATTCAAACATTCAAATTCTTTAGCCTAAATACTACTGCTTTTCAAACCTGGGAAATGCAACATTAAAATCCAAGTATTTTCATGGATTTCAAGCACCGGTACGAACCTTGTAAACTGGCAGAATATACAATATATGAGTGGTATTAGATGTGTGGTCTTTGGTCTGTGAGACAGCGCTGGGCAGGATAGGGTTCATGTTAGAAACGTTTTCTTCTTTGTTGGCAGGGCATTTAGACCAATGATGGCCACTTTCCTGAGATGACAGGAACTGAACACACTTGGTTGTCATTGCCTGCTGGTTGTAAGTGATAAAACTGTGGAATGCTGTGTGAGTGAGAAGTGAGCTGGTCGTGGCGAGGGAACGCTGCGAGGTGAACGATACGATGAAACGCTGCGAGGTGAACGATACGAGGTGAACGATGCGAGGTGAACGATGCGAGGTGAACGATGCGAGGTGAACGATGCGAGGTGAACGATGCGAGGTGGACGATGCGAGGTGGACGATGCGAGGTGGACGATGCGAGGTGGACGATACGAGGTGAACGCTGCGAGGTGAACGCTGCGAGGTGAACGATGCGAGGTGAACGATGCGAGGTGAACGATACGATGAAACGCTGCGAGGTGAACGATACGAGGTGAACGATACGAGGTGAACGATGCGAGGTGAACGATGCGAGGTGAACGATGCGAGGTGAACGATGCGAGGTGAACGATGCGAGGTGAACGATGCGAGGTGGACGATACGAGGTGAACGCTGCGAGGTGAACGCTGCGAGGTGAACGCTGCGAGGTGAACGCTGCGAGGTGAACGCTGCGAGGTGAACGCTGCGAGGTGAACGCTGCGAGGTGAACGATGCGAGGTGAACGATGCGAGGTGATCGATGCGAGGTGAACGATACGAGGTGAGCGCTGCGAGGTGAACGATACGAGGTGAACGATACGAGGAAACGCTGCGAGGTGAACGATACGAGGTGAACGATACGAGGTGAACGCTACGAGGAAACGCTGCGAGGTGAATGATACGAGTAAACGCTATGAGGTGTCGCCTCTGGGTTACTCACCATGCAGCGGTACGGTAAACGGCTGTCGGAAAACTTCCACGCCAGCAACACGGTCGTCTTGGTGACCAGCTTCACTGTGAAGTTTTTAGGTACATCTGACCAGACAGATATAGATGGGAATGAAAGAGTGAGAGGGAGAGTGAGAGAGAGAGAGAGTGCAAGAGAGGGAGAGAGAGATACAGGTGCTTTAGTCTAGATGACAGGGCAGGATGGAGCGAGGTGTTGGAGCCTGCCGTCGCTCTCCTGCCCTGTGGGTGTTCAGCCGGCCGCTGTGAAGGAGTTGGATTAGGACAAACGTCACACAACACCAGTGTTGGAGCACAGGTCCAGAGAGGGGCGTGGCCCCCCGAGCAGGGGAGTGGCCACGGAGCCCAGCCCGGACCCTACCGCTAGCTCCTGCGCCGAGTCCGGACCTAGGCTCCACGGGCCCGCCACACTGCCGGGCCGGGCCCGCCCAGCAAACGGGGGGGACGAACCCTAACGCAGCATGCGGGTGGATAGCAGTGCGTTCGTGGGTGCTGCACACAGTCTCAGTGCGTATGTGTTGGTGGGGGTGGAGGGTGAGAGAAAGAACAGGCACAAAAAAAACCCCCAGAAAGAAACAACACAATACATAAACAACACAATACATAAACAACACAATACATAAACAACACAATACATAAACAACACAATACATAAACAACACAATACATAAACAAAAACATAAAAGCATTAAAAAAAAGAAAACAAAAAACCCTGTTGTTCAAAAACGGACTAATTCGACTCAAACACGGACTAATTCTATCCTTTCACCTCCTACCTGGCCATGCCTGAGGGGGTGTGGCTAAGTGAGTGGGTGTGAGTGCTGGGTGACAGGAGGTGTGTCTGACCAATCATCACTTACCTTGCAATTCCGGTGCTCCTCCCTTTCAAAAACTGACTGACTGTTAACTTACTGACTCAGCGTTACCTTTGGACTGGGGCAGGGAGGGGTGATCCCACCTGAATGTAAATTAACACCTGTGTGGGTGTCTGAGATGGTGTGTTCAGTGGGTGGGTGTGGGGGGGGGGGGGGGGTGCAGGTGTGGGGGGGTGTGTTCTGACATGTTTGTTTGTTTCTTGTGTGTCCCAGGAGGTGATGTGGGGCGGCGAGCAAGCCCTACCTGTGTCCAGGGCGACTGTGCGATACTGGATGGGCGGGCTGTAGGGCCCGGGACCTACGCTGGTGTGAGCGCGGATCTGCACGTCGTAGGCGGAGTTGGGCTTGAGGCTGGCGAGGGTGTAGCTGAGCTGGTTGGCGGGTAGGCGGAGCTCCAGAGGCCCGCCGGGGCCGCCCGCCTCCTGGTAGGCCAGCGTGTACTCCGTGATGGCGCCGTTGCGCTCGGCCATCAGGGGGGGGCAGCCAGGAGAGGCGGAGGGAGCAGCAGGAGGCGTTGGGCGCGGGTGTGAGCTGCGGGTAACCGCCGGGCGCCTCCTCGGGCACACGCAGCTGCCGGGCCGCCTCCGGCCCGAAACCCCCGCGAGACTTGGCGGAGACGCGGAACAGGTAGGTGGCACCGCGGTGCAGGCCGCTCACGCCGTACTCGCGCTCCTGCGGCCCGAACTCCAGCGTGGCCGGAGGTGGCGCATCCTCACGGCCGAACTGCAGACGGAAGCCCAGCAGCTCCGAACCCAACGCAGACGGATCGGAGGAGGACGGAGGCTGCCAGCGCACCAGCACAGAACTGTGGGAGTCCTGTTGGACAGAGAGGGAGGGAGGACCCGGCACTGGACACACGCACACACACACACGCACACACACACACGCACACACACACACGCACACACACACACACACACACACACACACATTATTTGATGTCAGTTAAGCTCACATCTACTGTGGCAGCAGCATGACATCTTAATGTTCAACAATAGCAATTATGAAACTGAACAGTAATAATAATTATTATATGTATTATTTCCTGGCCTCTGCTGCTCTGAATAAAACATCATTAGTAGAAGTGAGTGAGAAGCACAAGAGGCGTTAATGAGTTGTGCAGTGCGTCCACAATAATAACAGAGGTTACATAACGGACTGATGGAGAAAAGTCATCATGAGGAACATCATAAAGCTGAGGGGCTCGTGCCCTTAAGGTGAAGGGTTTAGTGTGTAGGGATCTAGGTGCTAGAGGCTAACGCACACCCCTTCTATCTGGATCACAGAGGGACACGTGAACACAGCCGGCTTGTGTTCCAGCAGGAGGAGACACTGGACCCCTGACCAACGACCCAGCCGCTTCATACGGGTCGTGGTCGTGGTGAATATTCAGACCGGTGACACAGACAGAGGAGGACAGAAGAGGAAACCACCATGAGGGACACGGGGTAGTCAGGACAGGAGTGGGGGACACACACTAGTCCACACTATGGGAGTGGGGGACACACTAGTCCACACTACAGGAGTGGGGGACACACACTAGTCCACACTACAGGAGTGGGGGACACACTAGTCCACACTACGGGAGTGGGGGACACACTAGTCCACACTACGGGAGTGGGGGACACACACTAGTCCACACTACAGGAGTGGGGGACACACACTAGTCCACACTACGGGAGTGGGGGACACACTAGTCCACACTACAGGAGTGGGGGACACACACTAGTCCACACTACAGGAGTGGGGGACACACACTAGTCCACACTACAGGAGTGGGGGACACACACTAGTCCACACTACGGGAGTGGGGGACACACTAGTCCACACTACAGGAGTGGGGGACACACTAGTCCACACTACAGGAGTGGGGGACACACTAGTCCACACTACAGGAGTGGGGGACACACTAGTCCACACTACAGGAGTGGGGGACACACTAGTCCACACTACGGGAGTGGGGGACACACACTAGTCCACACTATGGGAGTGGGGGGGACACACTAGTCCACACTATGGGAGTGGGGGACACACTAGTCCATACTATGGGAGTGGGGGACACACTAGTCCATACTATGGGAGTGGGGGACACACTAGTCCACACTATGGGAGTGGGGGACACACTAGTCCATACTATGGGAGTGGGGGACACACTAGTCCACACTATGGGAGTGGGGGACACACTAGTCCACACTACAGGAGTGGGGGACACACGGGCTGAGCGATAAAGACAGGAGTGCCTCTTTTAATGTTGGGGGAGGGAGAGAGAGAGAGAGAGAGAGAGAGAGAGAGAGAGAGAGAGAGAGAGAGAGAGGTGATGGTGTCTGGCATGGATTGAGGGCTGGGTGGGGTTGGGGTGGTCCAGGGCGGGGCTAATGACATCAGCACCGCTGGCGTGCCCCGCGCGTACGCCCACACAGACTCCTCAATTCCTCAGCACCACCCCACAGGCACGTTTCCCATCCCACCTGGCATTAATGGCCGCTGTTGACACACAGCCCTGATTGAGGCAGGATTGGATTACACCCTCATTTCCTCTCCTCATTTCTGCTTCTCCCTCACGCTGTCTCTCTCATTTCCAACTTCCTAACTGCCCTTCTCTTGTCCAGAGGACGAATCAGCAGAGGAGACAGAGGAGGGTCGTGAAGGGAAGGGGAAAAAGAAATGTCCCACGTCCTCTGGACAAGAGAAGGGCTGTCCTTCAGTCCTTCAGTCCAGCACGGTCTGCGTTGGGGCCAATAAAGCACACAAGGGTCTTTGGCTCAGAAAACACGTCGTCTCATTTACTTCGGTCCCAAAAAGAGACATCACAACGAGACATCACCACGAGACATCACCACGAGACATCATCATGAGACATCACCACGAGACAACACCACGAGACAACACCACGAGACATCACCACGAGACATCACCATGAGACATCACCACGAGACAACATCATGAGACATCACCACGAGACAACATCATGAGACATCACCACGAGACATCACCACGAGACAACATCACGACACATTACCACGAGACAACATCATGAGACATCACCACGAGACATCATCATGAGACATCATCATGAGACATTACCACGAGAGCGACTCGAGTTGATGTCTGTCTGTGGTTTGATTGTGTTCTGTGACTGTGCCCGACAAAATACTGAAATACCGACTCATTCGGCTCTTTTTTTGTAGGAATTATTAGCAACAAAGAAAGAAAGATTAAAAACATTCTACTTATACTGATCTGCTTTGCCTTTATCGATGATTCCCCTAAAAAACTAAATAAATACAGGACAAAATATATAAATAAATGCAGGCAGGGCTCTCAACAGTGAGGCTGTAACGATGTACGGCTGTGGTTCAAGAAGCCCGTCGCGATGCCCCGAGCAGAAGTGGGCTGATATTAATGGCGTCTCTTTTGGCTGTTGGGTGAACGGGGGTGGGATGTGATTGGCTGCGTCTCCCAGTGGCAGGCGGAGGCTTGGTAGCGGAGAGGCAGTCAATCACAAACATGTCTCTCGCCCTCTCGGACGGCGGCATGAGAAGGATCGATTCGGCCGCGTCTGCCGGGAGACGGAGGGCCAGTAAGCCGATGATGCAGCTCTGTAATCTCGACATCGATAAGGCTTCTCGCTGAATTCGCCCTCCGCTAACAAAAACATCACAACACCGCATGGGGCAGGGTCGGAACTGACCAGCAATACATCAAGGCAAAGTGGGGGGGAACTAAATAAATAAATAAAAATAAACAACAAAAATCACTTTTTTGTAGCCTCGTTCATTTCCACACACAGCTGTCATCCATTTGAATGGAATGTGGTCTTGACACACACAAAACCGACTCCGCAGAGGATCGGGGCTGGAAGGTTCTGGAGTTTGTCTCCGATAGGCCAAAGTATGGGGGGGGGGGGGGTCATTTGGTGTGGTGCCTCCATCAGCAGCTGAAAGGGTCTCGGGTCTTATCAAAGACAGCTTAAGTGCGCTGACAACAGAATGTTCCAGAAATGAACTGAGAAAGTGACTGGCGGCCGTGCCCACACCCCACTGCCACACTAAAGACCATGATGCTCTTTACCTAAGAAGGGCTAAGTCCATTTTCTGCTTCCTCTCTTCCATTTTACTTATTTATTTGATTTATTTAACTTAAGCTTGTTCGCCACAGTCTCAAAAAGGAGACACAGGGCTGGGGGTGAGGCGTTCTTCCTTCTTTCAGAGGTGGAGTTTGTAGCTGAGTGTATGTACGTGTACACATGCGTGTGTGTGTGTGTGTGTGTGTGTGTGTGTGTGTGTGTGAGAGAGATGGCTGCAAAGACTGACAGACAGCTGTGGAGGAGATGTCACACACTGTCACCTGCGATAGGCACACCTGTCAAACTCTCGACGTTTCAGAGATGCTCAGAGCCTCGCCGGCCAGAAAATGGGCTGCTACTGTGATCTCCAGAGTCCCACACACACACACACACACACACACACACACACACACACACACACACACACACACACACACACACACACACACCTCCCCTCTCATTGTATCGCTACAGTGACACTCTCCGATTGGTGCCTGAGCTTTGCAGTTTCTGCTCTACAGAACTGATTCAGATTGTTCTCTGGGCTTGAGAATTTGACAAAAGGCCGAATCTGAGGAGACGTTTAAAACAACCGCGCGCTAAACGCGGTTCCTTCCCTCCACCCAAACCACATTCATCTTCACTACATCGGTTTCCTTTCTGTCCGTTGGCCATTTACCCTCAGAACAAAACCTCACAGGTGTTGACGAATGTTTCCCACGGCGCCCGCGACCCCTGACCCCTGACCGGGCCGTCCACCACTCCGTGTGTGTGTGGTCTCTAGGCGGGTGGATGTGCGGACGCTCACCTGCTCCCCTGGTGGTCACCAGTTTGGGTTTGCTGCGTGCACCGTCGCCCTTGGTGGTGTAGGCCGCCACGGTGACGGAGTAGGTGGTGTCGGCCTGCAGCCCCCCGATGACCATCTCCTGCGGGGGACAAGCAGAGGTGTGAAGCTCCATCAACGCCGCTACGTCACCCCCCTCACCGATGCCCGCCATTTCCACCGCATTTCCTAGTTGGTGACGTCGTTAACCAATCAAATGTTTTAATGGGCTGAACTCGCTGTCAGCACCAACATGGCACGCAGGACTGATACCAACACCAATTTATTAATGCCAGCTAATGGTCAGGTTCTCTGGTTCTCTGCCTCCCTCTCCCTTGGTCTGTTTCTCTTTTCCCTCCTCTTTCTCTCTCTCTGTCTCTCCCTATCTGTCCGTTGCTCTATCTCTCTTCTCACGCACCTCTCTCTCTCTATTTCTTACGATTGCTTTCCCTCTGTTGCTCATCTTTCTCCACTCTGTCTCCCTTGGTCTCTCTCTCTCTGTCTCACTCTCTCTCAGGGGGCTTCTGGAGGACGTGTGGGCGGGGCTAATTCTTGGGAACGTCGGCGTTCCAGATCCATGAGTGTGAGCACCGTGTGGTGGGAGAGGGGGGAAATAAACGAGATGGCAGGGACGGCAGAAAGAGGCTCACGGGTGGACCCCCCCAAACCCCCCCCAGCCCACCCAAACACCCACAGCTGGCCACCCCCCACAGTTAAGCACAGGCAACCATGCATGTCAAGACTTACAGCTGCATTCAAACACAACCAAATGAACAAACCCACAAAACAAATCAACAAAGCCTACAAGAGATGGTTTGGTGCTTTGTAGAGAACCTAGAGTAGGATAAGATCTTAAAAGTCACACTACAAACACTTCTACACACACACACAAAGTATAACACAACACAACACTTCACATCAGCACTGCAAAAACAAAGCACACCACACACACGGCGCGGGTAGACATGATGAGTGTTGGATATTGCATCACCCTGTCTGTGCGTGACCAGCGGAGCTCGGCGATAGATCAGAGCACCCAACAGCGCCCGGAGTCACTTCAACTGGGGTGTGTGTGTGTGTGTGTGTGTGTGTGTGTGTGTGTGTGTGTGGACGGGGTGATGCAATAACACACGTCCGGCGGCTACACCAAACACTGGGAGGCTCCATACTCACATATTCAGCAGTGTCGTCTGTCTCCCACTGCCCCCCCCACCCAAGGAGGAGGGCGCAGGAGAAAGCAATTTCAGAAAGATAGAGCGAAATATACGCAGAGAGAGAGAGAGAGAGAGGAGGAAGAGAGATAGAAGGAGAGGGGGAAGAAATAAGAGTGAAAAAGGGTGAAGAGAGGCTGAGAAGCAGATTTTCAAGTGTGTTTTAAAAGTAGGTCACGAGGTAAAAGGAGAGGGGGAAAAAAGCAATAACGGAATAGTGTTCTGTGTTCTGGTCAAAAAGCCATGGGCAAAAAACTGTTTTCTGGACTCTGTTCGCTCGGCTGGACCATTTTGGGGACATTAGCACAACTCCGCCTCTTCACCTGCACGTGCCCATTACTGCGGCCACCCACACAGACTGGCCTGGCGAGTGGTGTGTCCAGGGTGGAGCTGGACCAAGGTCCATCAGTGGGCTGGATCAGAACTGGAGAGCCGCTCCAATCTCTTCTGGCTAGATGAGAGCCTTATTCACCCAATGGCTGGAAGCTAAGCTAACTGAACTAGCCAAATTATGACGGACTGCAGACACTACGTGTGGTCACTGAGGCCAGCACTTATGACTGTGACGCTAGCACCTTTCGCTATCTGCGCTAGCAGTTGTGCTACAGGTAAACTTCGGTGCCACCTGGATATCAGCTTTGGTTGCCATGATATATTTGTGAAATGTTTGCGAAAGGTTTGACCAGAGGTGTATAATCCAGGTTCAGAAAGTAAAAATCCTCACCAGGATTTTGCTTAAGCTTGCTAGATTTTATGATTAGTGCAATCCAGGTAAAATTAGTGGAATCAACACAATCCAGGAAGCCTCAGCAAAATCCTGGTGAGGACTTTTACTTTCTGAACCTGGATTATACAACTCTGGGTTTGACTGCGTTAAACGTTTGTGCTCGTGTCTAATAGATAATGCGAGGTTACGGGGTGTGAGGCGGTGGGTGGGCGTGGCAGACCTACCTGGGCGTCGGCCAGCATGACGTCCTTGATGAGGGGCAGACCGCGAGCCTCGCCGTTCTCCACGCGCACGTAGTGCACCTGGTAGCCGCGGATCTGACCGTGCTGTCGCCCAGGCAACAGGGAGCGCCACATCACCTTCAGGGCCGTGGAGTTGATGACCTCCACCTCCACCCGCCGCGGGGGTGCGCCGGGAACTGTGGGTAAAAAAACAAAACAAAAAGAAGAGTGCTGAGAATCTGATCCAAACATCTCTGCATATGCTAACCAGGCATAAAAGCTAATGATTATTTTTTTATCTGTTGGTATTTGGTTGAATGGTTTTATCCATGACCCTGCTAAGATCATTCGAGTGGATCAAGCCATCAAAGAAAGACCCAAATATAGCAGTTTGTAATATATTCGATAATATATAGCATTGGGGCTCAGACAAAATAGATCTAGATTTAGTTTTGCATATCGCTTTTTAATTTTATGTTTTCTTAATTCTACACACAACTGCAATCAGGATCTTCAACCTCCATCCTAACAGGTGCAACAGTGACTCAAAAGCTTGGATGAAAGTTTGATCTCACACCTTCCTACGTTCTTACGGTGGTTTCTCTTCAGTACTCCGCCCCATGCCCCCACCCCCGTCCACCTAACGAGCCGTCGCGCCCGGCCCAACACCCAGCAGCTGCGGATGTGAAAGCTAATGACAAATTGCTGTATGTGAGGTCTGGCTGCCAACAGACCGCCTTCACTGCAGAATGCTAGCAGGAGCTGGAAGACTACCAGCAGCGTTAGCAACAAGGCGGTAATAAGGGAGCGTGTGTATGTGTGTGTATTTACGTAAGCGTATATGCACATATCTTTTTTATTCTCAACACCGTGGCCTTTTTAATCCTATCCTAGTAGTGCCCAGTCTGGGGAGAGGAGGCCCCGCTCTGGCAGGAAGCTCGGGCTGAGCCGGTGGCCCAGGAAGGCCCGGACCGGGAGGGACACTCCCCACGGGGGTGGGGGGGGGGGGGGGGGGTACTCATCCCCAGAAGGCCAGGCAACAGCACGGCCACAGGGGGACACAGAGCGTGGGAGCGAGACGTTTGGACACTTCTGACTGTGGTGCGGTGGCTCTAGGGATGAAGGGGAGAATCAAAGGGGCCGTAAAGCTGTGCCGTCCCCTCTGAGTCCAGCACTAATTGCACACAATGTTTCTGTGGCAGGAGAAAGTGTCTTATTGACCTGCTGTAGTGTACTTCACCAAGTCCTTTGATACTGTTTTCTAGTGCCATTTCAACCTCTACTAATTAGCTTTTATTGCCCCTACTATAAATGAAACAAGACTACTAAGCATGCAGTGACCACAGGGGTGCAACGGTAATCTCAAACACCACAAAAAACCCACTAGGAATAGCAGATTTGAAACTGTACATATCTTCACCAAGGCGTAAAGAAGCGCTCCAGAAATCCCCATATAGTGCTTTATAATTATGGTATAATACATCATGCGTTTGAGGCACGGTATAAACGTTTGAATGTTTCATGTGAAGACGATGGGGGGTTCGTACCGTCCTCGTCGGTCCGGCACACGAGCGGCAGGCTCTCGGGACCGGGCCCGATGGCAGTGGTTGCTGCCACGGTGACGCGGTACAACGTCCACTTCTCCAGCCGCTGCAGAGTTATCTGGCTGGAGGTGGGCGGGACCTGGAGCTCCTCGGCGGGTTCGGTTCTGGTCTCGGCTCCGCCCCCCACCACCACGTAGCGCACTATGTACCCGGCCAGCTCCCCGTTCTGGCTGTCCGCCGGTGGGGGGAGCCAACTTACCAGCAGGGAGGTGGAACTGGGGGCGGAGCACTTAATCTCCTGGGGGGGGGGCGGAGGGTTCTGCTCAGGCAGGGAGGGGGAGGGAGAGCAGGAGGGGCGGGGCAAGGAGGAGGAGGGGGGGGGCGGGGCAAGGAGGGGGAGGAGGAGGAGGGGGGGGGGCAAGGGGGGGGGGTGAAAAACAAAAAACGAAAAGATGGGAAAGAGAAAAAGAAAATGATAAAAGGGAAAAACCGAACTGAAAAAACAAGCAACGACTGTACTTAACATAAAGAAGGTAAATAATGATAATTTAAAAATAAACTCATTGAAAAGGCAAATGTGAACAGAAAAGGAATGGAATACAACATGCATAATAATGAGATATGAAGGTGATAAAGAAACAACAATAAAAGCAAACAGGCACTAATGTGGCCTAGCTAAGAGGCTCCAGCCGAGGTTTGTGGTGCTGAATGGCAGAAGGGGCCGTGTGTGAAGGGCTTGGACCGCTACACATCTCACTACAGCCTAATGACTTTATGTGGGGCTGGAGCCGATTCAGGCTGCATCCATTGGCACACACTGAGATTTGCTCCCTGCCCGAGGAGAGACGGACTATCTGTTTTGGCTCTGGATTTTTGGAGTTCTCTCTCAGAGATCTCATGGAGATCTCGCTCATTATATCAATGGGACGGTGACATGCTGATCTGTTCTCTCCTCACGCAGCCTGTGGCCCACAGAACAGCACTGACCACAGGGCTGTACGTAGGGAGAGACCCACACACGCCCAGCAGATCCTGAGGAGACACAGTGACTGTGGCTGATTTGCTAGATGAAGTGAATGCACTCCTCTCTCTGTCTGTCTATATGCACATATACCCTCCTTTTCAAATTTTTAAGTAATCCATTATAGCAGCCCATGCTAAAATTATTATTTAGTGACACTGATCTGTGTGTGAAGGCGTGTGTTAAACCCAAACAACAAACAAATGATAAGGGAATTTCACGGAAAACAAACCAAGGGAAAACAGAACAGAAATTTCAACAGAACACCTTCTGCAAAAAAAAGCTCAAATTAATTGAAAACCAGCTAAGGGATTACAGGCAAATGAATTCCTCTGCAAAATAAATGATTGGAAAGAAAACATTAGGGTCCAAATGTCAACTCAATGCATGGGAAGCTACCAAGCTCCGAACTGAAAACAGGAGCATTAAAAAACAGCAGAAACAAAAACACTGGCTTCTCACGTCATACGTACCTGGCTTCCTTCAAACACATTTTTTAATAAAAGACTTTCTTACCACAAGCACCCGGCTATAGGGAGACTGGGCTTCCTGAACCGGTGGGCGTCAACCCTCCCCCTCTGAACGATCCTCTTATCAAAATCAAAACGCTTTAGTGTCTGATTGAGTCTACAAGCACGCTGGCTTCTGGTAGATTTGACTCCTGATTTAAGCTCTGGGCGTAAAGAGTTGGAGTTTAGCTGGAAGTGGTCAGAGGGAGAGGACTGGCCCGGTGCTTGACCCAGGACTGCACTCCATACTATTTACTCCAGTCTGAGGGTCCACACGGCTGAGAGAGAGAGAGAAAGAGAGAGAGAGAGACACTGGCATCCTGAGCCACCTCCTCCATCCTTTGATAGTCCCTCCACCCATCTCCACCCCCACCTCCACCCCTAGAGTGACAGACAGAATCCCATTCTGATGATCTTAGGGTGTTCAATGAGGACAAACAACTCTTGTTTCAGAGTTTTCCAGAGCTTTCTGGATGCTTCTTTACACTTCGCCTAAGTGTTTGTGGAAGATGGGCTTTTGTGGACTGCGGCTTTGCGCGTCCTGCTTAGGGATGACCTTGGTGGGGCACTCCCTCACACACAACACCCAGGGGATGGCTTGAAGGGGCAGAGCCCACCTCAGAGTGGACGGGTCAGGTTACGGCAGGAGAACCAGAGGGTTGGGCCTTCTAGCAACCTGCAGGATCTGACCGACCACCGTCTGGCCGTAGGTTATATAAACAGCTCTGCTCTGAGCCCCCCCCCCCCCACACACGTTTCTCTCAACTAGGTTTATTCTGTTCACATTCACGCAATTTTCTCCTTCAGTTCCCTTTTCTGCCCGTCCGAGAGAGCTCAGAAGCTCCTCGAATGGCAGAAACGATTGCCCACCGTTCAGTTTTGCAGGCCTGTAAAAGCGATGGTGACACGGCTGTCCAAAGAGATCAGCTCAAGGCCAACGGAGGAAAGCACAAAACCACTCCATCTATTTCCAGTCCAGCTCTTCACACTCTCCTGCTAAGGCAGCCATTTTCCTTCACCTTCTCATCGTTGTTATTATTATGACTATTATGACTATTTTGATTATTAACATGAAGTAATAATGAGGTAATTGACATGAGGTGACGGGGAGCAGGGGCAGAAACTGCGTAAGAAGCACACTTTAGTACATCTATTACTATCGAAATCTATTACTACTAATCGAATTTTAGTCATTATTTATTCTTATTGTGACATATCTGATACACCACTCTCATTTACTAAGAGCCATATTTCATCATCATAATCGGTGTGTGACACATTTTAGAACATTTCAGAGAATCTGGGTTACAGATGTTCTTTCTCAATGTCGGTGTTCATCAAATGTTGTAATTAAGGAATTAATCCTGATGTATGTCAGATGGACGACCTCATAAAACGTTCCTGAGGATTTAAACCACACTGCAATCCCAGTAAGTGGAAGGCTAAACTGCTTGTTTGGCTAAACACATGAGGATTTAGAACATGCTACTTTAATCTGAGTGATAACACAGTGATGGCCCCTGTTGGCTTCAAGGTATAATCTCTGTGTGCAGCCATTTCTGATGACGAGGGACTTTCCACTACAGCTCTTGGCAGTGGGTGTGAAAAGAATTAGATGGATATGAAATGGGATTCTTATCTGTCACTTTTATTTTTACCCACCTGCCCACCCCTAAACCCAAAGCCTGCTGCCCCCTCAGTGCCTGCAGGAGGATTCTTCTTGGAGGGTGGATGCTGGATCTCTGGATCTCAGTCTGTGGACCCTCCATGACAAAGTTGAACATCACAGTCTGAACAGCCACCGACTCATTTTCCCAGAAGGCCAGAGTGAGCAGGCCGGGAGTGTCTACCTCTCTAACCCTCACGAGTGACTTCACATCTCCCATCAAGGGAAGAGAAGGCAATCGCTCCTTTAACTGAAGGTTCAGGTACATGCCAGTGGCGGAAAATCCAGCCTAATATGATTTTCTGAATCCTTTAACTTGAAGGATGCGTGGGGGTGAGAGAGGTCTCTCTGCCTGTCGACCGAGGCTCTGGTGCAGGACTCTAGGCCCAGACTGGCCTACAACAATTGCCCCCCCTGACTCAATGGACTCTGAACTCAAAGGTCTGGGGGCAGCGAGCTGTAACTCAGTAAGAAACAAACACAGGATTCTGTCTCATTCCTCGCGTTCATGAAGAAGCCCACCCTTCCTCTCAGCTCTGATGGGACGCAAGGCTAGAACGCAGCTCTCATACAGAAGCTCCGTTGCTAATGGTCATTTAGCTCGAACCATTAGTGTCTAAACGCACGCGAGTGTCTGGGGAGACGCCGGCCCCTCGTTACGGTCGGTGTAAATGTGCGAACACGTGCAGCATGCATTCGTACACTGATGTGGTGTGTGTGTGTGTATGTGTGTGCGTGCGTGCGTGTGTGTTTAATGGAAGTGCCTGCTGGTGCTACACCGAGGTAATTGGATTTATAGCTAGTGGGGGAAAAGAGAAAGAGAGAGAGAGAGACAGGGAGAGAGAGAGAGAGGGAGAGAGAGAGAGAGACAGGGAGAGAGAGAGAGAGAAGAGGGAAGACTGTGAGGGGTTCTCATCTCTCTGTTCCATCCCCACGTGGTGACCCGTTGGTTTTCATTCGGGGAGAGGCTTCCCGCGCAGCTCGGTAAACCCGCTGGGTGAGCCGTCCCTCTCTTTGGCCCATTAGTCTGGGCCCGGGGAAGCTTTGTGTTTCTCAGGCTCTGGGAGACAGGATCAGCCCGTACCACTCCGCACTCTGCAGGACAGAGACAGCGTGCCCACAGGGCGACAGCGGGCAGATGGCGCGATCGTGACCCCCCCACCCCCCCTCCCCACCCGCCTCCATCAGTTTACTGCTGTGATGGATGTACGGGCAGGTCATGCTCCTGGTGACAGAAATGGTAGAAATATATCAAAATATAAGCAGGCCGGAGCAGTTTTGGAGGACCGACACTCCTGACTGAATGAAATGTATGAGATTGGAGCAGTGAACAGACCTGAGCTGGATCAGAGCCTCGGACACAGAGCAGGGGGGTTGGGGGACGCTGATAAAGGCAGCGCCTAACTGGACTTTTTCCGAACTGCGATCACTTACCTCTCGGGAACCAAAACACAATGTTTATTCAGATGTATGTGTATGTTTTGTTTTGGGGTTCTGGCATGGTGTTTTGCTGATGTATCGGCCCTGCAACCTAACTGTCCTCTTTCTCAAAGTGACTATTTTCGGGTGGGCGCTCGAGGGGGGCGTTTGTGACGGGCGGAGGGGGACCGTGTCTGCCAGGCGGCTCATTAAAGCCCCTGGATGGGGGTGAGGTGGCCCCAGAACCCCGGGGCGTGGACCACACTTCCCCCACAGATACTCACTCTCACCTTTCGTTTAATGGATTTTCTGTGACCCTGTTTAGTGCTGCATCAAGAACAGGGGAGCGACCCGAAAAGGCAAACAAATACAGAAAGAAAGGAAATCAAACGACCCCGGGGCGAAAGAGCTCACTGAAAGCTGCCTTCTGGTGCGCGGTGAGCCACACGTCTCTTCACAATAACACAAGCTGAAACTAAACCGTAAAAGAAAAAAAGAAAAGGAAAAAAAGGAGGGAAAGAAAGAAACACAAAAACAAAGTGAACCCTCCATGTCTCTTTAGCTAACACTGAAAGAGAGGAAGAAAAGCCATGTGACGTCAAGACATGCAGGAGAACGCTTGTGTTTCATTTCAAACTGTGAACCAAGTGAAACAGAGTAGAAACAGAAATACACACATGAAGGTATATTAAGAACTAGCATATCCAGTATATACAATAATAATGGTATTTTGAAATCATTTTTAAGAAATGAATAACTAAACGAGTATCTGACACAGGTAAAGGAGACAATCAACCACAGACATGTACAGAAATGGGGGTGTGGATTAACACAGGAGAGGTCGTTTCTGGGGCAAACTGGAAGAGAGGCTGCCCCCTTCAGGTGGGTGAGGAGTGCTGCATGCTAACGCTCAAACTTGTGCCCACGTGTGTAATGGCTGTGGACTGCTGTGCCTCCACACACACACACACACACACACACACACACACACACACACACACACACACACACACACACACACACACACAGAGTCTTGGTTTGCTTTGGGCTCCTTTTTCTAAGGGCTCTTTCTGCCTTTCCAACTTTGTTTTCAACAAGCCTCAATCCGACACGTCCGCCAGCTACCACGGTGCACGCGCTCGTATTTACAGAAAATGAGCCCACAACACACAATTTCGCTCAGAGGCAGACAGCACGTGGACTGAAGGCGTCTCGGGGCATCGGATAACCTGACCCCTGGGGGGCACGTCCTCTTGCAAACGCCATGTCAGTGAGGCACTTCGCGTTTTTGGGTCGGAGGGTCTGTGCGGTCCCGGGCGATCGTGGGCCACGACACCCGGGCCTCCCGACTCACCCGGCGAGAGGGCAGACGCAGGCGGGAACCCCAGCAGCCCCCAGGAGGGTGTTGTGGGCGAATTTGGGCGCCAGAGAAAACAAAAAAAGAAACGTGTGCCCTCGGCGTTGACAAATCAATAAGAAACAGGAAAACGGGAAGGAAAGAAGTGCAGTTGTTGGAGGAGATCAATCTACCCACATCGATTCTGTTGTTTCGCATTCACAAGTATCAAAAGTGCACACGGTGGCAGAGAAAAACCAAAGCGAAAACAATCAAAACAAAAAACAGCTCTCCACCACAGCAAAGGGTGGAGAAGAGTGGGTGGCAACAGTCACCACCCTTGTGAGGGGTGGGGGTGGAGGGCGGGGCTCCATTAAACCATACAACTGAACCGTTGAGGCTTTCACAACATCAAAGAGAGCCTGTTGGTTGCTGGGAAAGAAATCATCAGTGATTATGTTCAGAAAACAGAAATCAGTCAAAGTCACTGCAGAACAGCAGAGCTGGAATGTTGGCATGCATTTCATTACAACACAGTCCACAAGCCAGAGTTACTCCACCATAATGAATCAACCTACGTCACCACCATGTGGCAATTCTTGCTTAAGGCCCAAAGGTGATGCTGTTTGCACATTGCTCACACATTTTATACTCAGGAAAGCACACACACACACACACACACACACACACACACACACACACACACACACACACACAGAAATGCATCAAATCCCTGAGAGGGCTTCTCTTTAAAGCCCTTGTCAGGATACATCTCTCGCAGTGTCCGAGTTGTGGAGGGGGCAGCCGAGAGACAAAGTTCACGTCCTTAACAGAGATCAGGCTCAGATGGCCACCCAGGACACAAACACACTGTTAACATTCACACTCCAGGTTTGCAGTCTCGGGAAGCAACACGCCTGGCACAGGGTCCCTGCTGAGGACCACACGCCCAACAAGGCCATCGCTCCTGATCACACACAACGCTCGGGACGTGGGCCAGAGCTCGTGGCTCCGGCGGTCAAAACAACTCCGGCGGTTCACCGTCTGTTTTCTTTTCTTTTTTTGCAAACAGCAGTGCGGTGAGAATGCAAAAGGAATACATACTGGCTTGGGAGGTCTTCTGAGAGATCTCATTGGTGAAAGCACCGGGGCCTTTTTTGGAGACCGCAGCCAGGGAGAAGTGGTACTCTGTGTTGGCCCGCAAGCCTTCCACCATGTAGGACGTGGACGGGCCAAACGACCTGGTCACCTGTTGGTTGGGGGACGGCAAGGACACAGATTAGACACACGGAGCCGAAGAGGTCAGGATCGATTTCACCCGGCAGGGCGCCGGCGGACAGAACAACAGGTCCGTGCCGCATCTCGCCTCCAGGACTTTGGCCCGGCTGCAAGTGTCACAGTAAAACACTGCAGCAGGTTTAGGGGAGCGTAAGTGAGTGGGAAACCCCCGAGGGCGTACCTGGCTCCCTTGAGCGCCTTCTCGGTAGCGCAGCTCGTAACGGATGATCCCCTCGAACGCGGGCTCCCAGGTCAGCTCGATGCTGGTGTCCGTCACCTCGCCCGTCTGGAACTTGGACGGCTGCCCGGGCACTGTGGGTGGCGTGGCCGTGTGAGCGTGGAGTACAGACAGGGAGAGGACGTGTGGGCAACGTTACTGGACGGTTTCGCCGCCTCACGGCCTAGGCGCCATCTAGTGGTGATGGGAGAGAGTGCGAGTTGCGTATACAAACCTCCTTGCAGAACCTTGACGTGTATGGGGTCGGAGAACGGGCCGTCCCCTACCGACGTGAAGGCCAGCACGCGTATCGTGTAGGTCTCCGAGGCAATCAGGTTCTGAATGGTGGTGATCACGCTGTCCTGGACGTTGTGGATATCCCACATGCTCATTGGCTTGGAGGGTTCCATGGTGTAGTAGACCCGGTAGCCCTTGATTTGCCCGTTTGGCTCCTCGGGCTCCTCCCACCTCACCATCATGGTGCTATGCGAGATGATTCGTGCCTGGATGTTCCTGGGCGGGCTGGCGGGGGCCTGCTCGCCTGTCCTGGCCTCCACCGGCTCGCTGGCTGGTCCCTGGCCGATGGTGTTGAAGGCAGAGACACGGATCTCGTATTCGGTGTTGGGAGACAGGCCACCGATGCTGTAGCGGGTGGTGGTGATGGAGTCCATGGTTTCAAACTTGCTCTCCGGGGGTCTTGGCACGGTACTGGATGATGTAATGGGAGACGGGCTCTGGGTTGCCGCTATCCCAGGTGATGTTGGTGATGCTGGTTGCTGTTGTCTCCGTAACCAGCGGCGTTCCTGGGGGCTTGGGCAGAGCTAAAGGAGTACGGGAGGACAGCTGTAACGAGCTGTAACCAGCACACCCTGCTTAACTCAACACAGCCAAACCCACACTGCTAAACAAGGGGAAACCCGTTAATGAACTCAAACGAGTCAATGCTTGCCCCCCCCCCCCCCCCCCCCCCCCCCCCCCCCCCCCCCCCCACCCGAACAAAACGTAGGAGAAGCATGCGTCCTCTTACACTTGACGATGATTTGGGACACGGCCTCGATGATACCCAGGCTGCTCATGGCCACGCAGGTGTAGTTAGCCGACTCACGCACGCCGTTCAGCTCCAGGACGTTACGGCCAACCGGCATGTCGTCCTCCGGCGTCAGATCCTCCGAGTTGAGCATCCACTTGACGTAGGGCATGGGCGAGCCCACCGCCACACACGTGATGTTCACGCTGCCCCCCGGCATGATCTCATGGCTGGTGGGCAGGATGGAGAAGCGTGGAGGTACACGCCGCACTGCACCAGCCAGCCAAACGGCAGGGGGAGAGAGAGAGAGAGAGAGAGAGAGAGAGAGAGAGAAAGAGAAAGAGAGAGAGAGAGAGAAAGAGAAAGAGAGAGGGAGAGAGGTGACAAGACAGGGCGATGAAAATGAGTCCTTCTTTAGAGCATAACCGTTGTCTAAAGAGAGGACAAGAAATCATAAACAAGTGAGACTCATGGAAACTAAAAACTCAGACTCAAAAATAAAGTAAGTAAACTAACAGAACTGTTTCACCGACAATGTAGATTGACATTAAAGCAACAAATTCATAGCAACGGGGTTCCATCGACTAATATTTGACCCATCACAGCACATTTAAAGTTACACAAAAATCTATTATGAGTTTCTCATCTTCTGGAACTGGAGCTCCGTGTGAAGTGAGACGTGAGTGACGTTCAAAAGGTGAGCTGGGTGTGAAGGTGCGGGGGGGGGGGGGGGGGGGGGGGGTGTTTTAACGGAGCACCCTCACCGCTCCCCATCAGATCCCTCCACCTCCGTCCCAACACAACACCACCACCCCCCCCCACCCCCAAAACGGGCCTGGAAGACGAACGGATCCCAAACCCAAAGTGTCAGCTGCTCTGGACTTCAGAGATGTGCTGGTAAGACGTGAATCTGTGTCTGACTGCATGTATGTCATAGTGCACAGGTTGAAGCCAATCAGTTCTCTAGCTAAAGATGAGAAACCTTAATCAGATTTTTGTGATTCGGGGTAAATCAACTGGACGAAGCCTTTTTTGAAAGATCTGACACGGTCCCATTGATAGATGCAGCTATCATATTCACAGACATCATGCAGAAGTCGAGAGAAAAACCAAAGAGGAAATAGAAAATGAAATCAAATTAGAGAGAGAGAGAGAGAGAAGTCTGAGATATAAAATGCATAGAGGAATGTAACTGAAGGATCGCTAGCATGCCCAGACAAGACGACTGAGGAAGAGGAGGACACGGACGAGGAAGGAGGAAAAGAAGGAGCAGAAGATCTCGCCCAAGAGAGTGACAGAGAGAAAGAGAGGCCAGGGGAGGGGGGAAAGGGAGGAGGGGGAAACCCACTTCAATGCTGACAAAGTTGCTTTTTTTTTCTCCGGTTTGTGGCTAACTGGACTTAATGTGACGGTTGTGCTGGTCACACTGCAGTCCCAGCAGGAAGCTGCAGCATAACGTCAGCTGGTGGAATGAAACCTTTACAATCTACTTCTGAACGACCAGGGGAAGGAGATAAGGAGAAAGGGACGTATTTATTTACGAACTCAAGGAATGACAACAACGATAACAAAAAAAAAAAAAAAAAAAAGCTAGAGTACAACGGGGAAAAGTTCAGAATCTCCACAACAGGGGCTAGCCATAGCTATACGAGAACATCGGGGTGAGTGAGGGGTGCTGTGGAGGTGGTGGAGAGGGGGTGGAGTCAGGTGGAGAGGGGTGGAGACAGGTGGAGAGGGGGGTGGAGTCTATGCAGGGTCTGGATAATGGTCTTTTCTTAGCCAGTCCAGAGCTGCTATTCTTGGAACCCTTCAATTGCCTCCTTGATCTGAATCTGGGTTATTCCTTGAGATTTTCATACGAAAACATCGTTTTCTGACCACTGAGTGATTTGGAATTCTACCTAGAGGACAATAGGTGGATCTTCACCCACACACCCACACTAATGGACAGAGAATTTTTTTTGACCACATCGTGAATCTTAAATGTTTGATGAGCTCATTGCAGCGTTTCTCGATTGTTTCATTTTGATTATAAAAGACAAATGTGTATGAGTGAAAGGTGGAGTGAAGCTAGATTAGTGCCTCCACCTGGAGGATGTAGGGGGGTTTCACCAAGAACCGCCATGTCAAGCACTGATCTGTAGGCAGAAAGCATCATGTGAATGGGTCTGTAGGGATCTGTGGGTAAATGCATTCCAGTGAGGGGGATCAGAAAGAGAGAGAGGGAGAGGGGAAGAATGAGAGAGAGAGAGAGAGCGAGGGAGGGATGGAGAGAGGGGAGAGGAGGAGGAAGAAGGAGAGGAGCATGGATGTTGAGGTGCTAGGGCTAGTTAACAAAAAAAAAAAAAAAAAACAAAAGTCAAAGACACAGAAAGGACAGAGACAACAGATGGAGACGAGGCACAGGATCAGGCAGCAGACAGTAGGGACGGACAGACTCGGACGGACGAACTCGGACATCGACTTGGGGGTTGGAGACAGGACACGTCGGACAAGAGGGAGGGGAGGGAGGAGGGGGAGGGGACAGGGGAGACCGGGTCCAACTTTAGCCAATGTCCTGGCTCCCCGCGGGACGTCCCCCCACAGAGGGGCTTGAGATCTAAGATTCAACTTCCACCAGCGTCTTGGAGAGACTGTAGCCTGTAAGAGTTGAACCACTGCGGAGTGCGTCATGTGCATCAAAAAAAGGGATTTAAATCCGAGGACGACATAAACTACCACTAGTGGAGAGGGGAAAATACTGCCTGATTTTGAATACTTTTACGCATCTTGTGCAAATGCACCAAACAGGTCATCATAGTCCTCTAACTATTGCTTAAAAGTAACTGTCTTTATAAAGGACTGTGTTTATAAATAACTAACACAATAAAGAGACCTTCATGGGTCCTCACCCACAACATGGCTGCTTAAAGCTGTAGTCTGTGCGTATACAGCGGTGATGATTAATCATGTAAAAAGAAACAGAAGGGCTTCCCAAAAAGCTCTGCTATGGGTCACCGTCTATGGTTTGCAAATAATTATCTCATTTCTATCCAACAGCACAT